>NC_056731.1:780965702-781265702 GCF_019279795.1 Protopterus annectens
CTGATTGTTTCTGCTTTTTCCTTTAATTTCTCCAGAACTAGCTCTAAACAGGGACTGTCAACTCTATAGTCTTTTACTTCTTGTCTGCCTCATACAAGCTGTAAACTCCAAACAGAGGCTTTGTGGCACACAGGCTACAATGCTTCACATTGTTTCTCTGTTTTTACTTTAGTTTGTTCAGTTCCATCATGCTTTGCAGCATTCAAAGCCCTCGACTTGCTTTCTACAACATCTTTTGGGCCCCTGCCTTTCCTCTGCACCTCGTCGGATCTTGTGGTATACAGCAGCATTACTCTGCTGTAGACATGAAAAGCTATCTGCTTTTTTTTTAAAGTTGCAAAAGTACATTTTCTATCATCGTCTGCTTCAGTCCTAGTCCACTAATTGTACTAGTACGTGATAAGAGACTGCATTTTGTAATCACTACATCTCAGAATTACTTTGTCTGCTGTGTACTCTGGTGTTTAGGATTCCACATGGCCATTAGGGCATAGTCACTGCTTTAAAGTCTTCTTTGCTTACTTGCCCACACAGAGCTGAAGAAACAAATTAGCTATAGACTGTACCTGTGTACTGTGTATTGTACCTAGTTGAAACATACTTATTGGTTCTTTGTTATCTGTGTTGGCTAATTACCTCTGTATGTATATTTTTTCTTGCCCTCTTCACTAGTTAAAATATGCGTAGTGTTTCTTACATAACAATAGTCTGCTAGTGCAGCTTCTAGCTGACTTTATATTATTTTTTATCACTAGTCTGAAGTATACTTCTTTGCACAACTGATACGCTCACCTTCTTCTCTGCTTTCCTACACTTATTCTCTTAAATCCCCCCACCTACCCCATCCTGCTATCTCTCTGCTTTTTTTCTCTACTAACACTCTAGCTTTCCTTCTCTATACTTTGCTCCTACATCCCACCTCTCAACTTTTAGCATGAGCTTTCTACTTTCTTGTCCTCCTTTAATGTACTCCTCTATTTGCTTTTGCTCCCTAATGTGTACTTTTTCTTCCCTTAGGAGCTCTGCTCGTACTGAGAACAGAATGCCCACATGATCCAGGCAGCTAGAAACAGGTTGCTATCTCAAAGCATGGCAACCCATCACCTGTTACTTGTGGATGTCACCCTTGTAAACTTTCTATTTTAACACTGTTTTGTGTAGTGAAAGCTAAATGCACACCATCCACCCTCCTGCTGCCTTCCTCCTAAAAGCCTCTAGCCACACTTGCATTTCTTCAGAAAACCAAACCCTCCTTCCTAACTCACATTAAATTACACTATCCACTAAGGCTCTCTAGCCACACTTGCATTTATTCAGATAACCAGTCTCTCCCTCCTATCACACATTAAATTATACTGCCCACTTATTCTCCTATCCCACTGATTAAACCCCAGGCCCAAACAAGTGTTTTTCCACTTTACTCACCTTGGAAGCTTGACTGATTGTTTCTGCTTTTTCCTCTAATTTCTCCAGAATTGGATCTACCCACTCCACTTGAGCTCATTCCAAACCATCCACCTTAACTTTAACCTTAACTGCCATCTCAATTCACTTGCATCCAAGTGCAAGTCTACTATTTTACCCTGAGGGTCCTTTACTATATGATCAATAGCCAAAAACTTAAATGAGCGTGTCTCATTGTCTTTAATATGTCTAAATAAGGTTGGATGCCACCCAATTTCCTGGATTAAATGAGGCAGTTAATATTGCATGTATTTTAAAATTAAAACATATTATGGGCTAGATGGTTTGAAGTGTCCTATAAGGCACAATTAAATTAAATATGAGATGTGTTTTAATGTTTTAAATGTTTTACAATGTTAGTTAAACACAATATGAGTGAGTTTCAATCATTTATTTATTTACTTTCTTATTTTCTGATAAATTATATAGTGTGTTTTTAAGGTGTAATTAAGTGATTCATGTGACATCATTAAGCAAGGGTATTTAAGGGCTGGGTTTGTAATGAAATTTGTTCTGATGAAGTCTCTTGAAGAAGAAGAAAGCGTTTAACCATTACCAATAACGTTTGGCATTTATTTGCAACTTCTTTTGTCTCACCTGATTTGGAGCTGTGAGCTGTTGTGGTTTGAAACCTCCTATACCGAGCCAACAGATATTGCCAATATACTGGCCGACAGATTCAGTGGCAACTTTACCCCTCTCCCCCCATCAAAGGGCCAATCACAATACCAGTAGATTGCCAGGCACCCAGTATTACTGCTGCACAAGTTAAAACAGCACTGTCTAAGGCCAGGAATACAGCTTCTGTGGGAACTCACAATATCCCTGGCTGTGTTCTACATGAACTACAGAGTGAACTGGCACCTCACCTGTGTGCCCTGTTCAATCACAGCCTCACTCAGGCTTTGTATCTCCCAAATGGTGCACTGCTAAAGTCATCCGTCTCCACAAAGGAAGAGCGACTACAGACCATGGGAACTATCGCCCTATTAGCCTGATGAGTCTCATATGCAAAGCTGTAGAACGCATCATCATGCACCTAATAAACAAGGATATAGGGAATATCCAAACTCTGGATCCCACACAGTTTGGTTTTGTCAAGGGTAGATCATGCCTGCTCAACTTGGTCGACTTCTTTGAGTCAGTCACCAGAGCCGTGGATGAAGGCAAGGTGGTTCATACAGCCTACCTTGATCTGGCCAAGGCTTTTGATACCATTCCCCACTCAGGAATCATAGAAAAACTCACTATGCTAGGCATCAACCTCTATATCACTAGGTGGGTTGCAAACTGGCTCACAGCTAGAACCCACAGCGTGAAAGTAGCTGACTCCAAGTCAGACTGCTGACTAGTCACAAGTGGAGTCCCACAGGGTTTAATCCTGGGTCCTTTCCTGTTTGGTAACTATTTCTCTGAAGTCCAGGCGAACACAAAGGGACTCTGGCTGACAAAGTTCACAGACGATTGCAAGTTGGGAGCTATTATTAATTTCCCAAGTGATGTTGACATCCTACAGAATGGCATCACTTAGACCAACGACTGGTGTCAGAGCCATCACCTTAAGCTCATTGACAAAAAATGTGTCGTCATTCCCTTTGGGAAAAACCCGGTTCCCATGAATTACCACACTGATGGTAGTTTACTGAACACAGAAGGCGTTATAAGAGATCTGGGAACACAGGTTGACAGCAACCTCTCTTTTGATCACCACATTGCCACTGTGGTCAGAAAGACCTTTTATGTGGCACATCTCATTGCTAAGGGTTTGCATCCAGGAAGCAAGAGGTCATTGTCTCCCTCTACTCTTCACTCATTAGTCCAATCAAGTCCAATGCCCCATTTGGCATGTACCTTACTAGACGCTTGCAACAACTGGAGAGGCCACAAAAGTACCTCACAAAGAGGATCCTAGGCATTAAATACTTGTCCTATATGGACAGACTCAAAAAAACTCCAAGTATTTTCTGTCTCATATCGCCTATTTAGAGGCGATCTCTGCTTGACTTACAAAGCCATGTCTGACCCAGCTCTGTTAGAAATGCTACATCTAAAGAAATCCCAATCCCTCCACACTACACACTCCAGAGACCTCAACCTTATTACCACAATCAACAGAACGTACTGGAGAGACAGGTTCATAACACAGAGACTGCCCATGCTATGGAATAGACTTCCCATACATATCAAGCAGAGCACCTCGCTGACCCTCTTCAAGAGAAATCTTGATGAGTGGATGGGAAATAGAAAATTATCCTGAGGATAATTCCAGTGGCTGTACTCAAAAGAGGCACTGGGAACTAAGGTTGGGTGGCACAATGCCATGGTAATCCTATGGTTAGGCTTGTAAAAGCCCCAGTGCCATTAGTCTAGTACACACCTATGAAACTATGCACCTATGAACAAAAAGTCGCATCTCCATACAGTATGACTTGTCTGTTTCTAAATACCTTCAGACTATTGTGAACATTGCTTCACAACTTTTACTTAGTGGCAACATCCAACCGAATCCTGGTCCCTTAACTAACCCGAATATCAACATAAACCAGGTCAAATTTAACTAAAACTCCCTTAGAAGAGCTGCTGATCTATTAATTCTTAACATCAATATAAGAAGTGTACTTAACAAAATCGATGAACTCCATGCAGGACAATCCCTTTATGGCCCTAACATTGTGCTCCTTACTGAAACATGGCTTAAGCCACATATCAAAGACAATGAATTACTTCCCCTAGGCTATAACCTTCTCAGAAAAGACTGCAGATCCAAAAGAGGAGGCAGTGTCACCCTTCTTTTCAAAAACAACATTACAGTTGACCTTTTAAATGTAAGCAGCCCTACTTTCAACAATGCCAGAACCTTTTTTGCAAATGTAAAAATCAACCCACGAAAACAATTGAACATATTAGGTTCATACATCCCTCCTGGTGACAATATTAACACACTGGCATCAATAATCTATTTGAAATGTTATTCCCTTCCCCGTGAAACACTCATTTTAGGTGACTTTAACATAGACTGGGCTTCAATACACACATCCCTCCCCACTACTCACATAAACCTCCATGGCTTCACTCAGATTATCCAAACCTTGACTAGCATAGATAAAGTTACCAAAAACTAATCTAATTTAGACTGGATCCTCTTTAATCACACATCCTTGGCACAATACTCTGGCAGCCGCCTGACAGTCTTAGTGATCACCTCCCTACCTTTGTATTAAGACAACAAATAAAGCCCACAAAAAATAGTTCCCTCAAACATATACACTACACAAAAACCTTTAGAGCAGATTACTTCATAACAACACAAACCCACTGCAGCTGGTCACCCCTTTCAACCACCCCCCCTTGATAAGGCAGTAGACCACTTTAACTCCACCTTTCTCAACATACTAAACCAACTTGCCCTGCTAGAATAATTCGAAGAAAGTCCAACTCTGCCCCCTGGCTCACCAAAAGTACCCAGCTTCTACTTAAACAAAGGGATAAAGCAGGGGACACTTGGCGTAATAACGAAACTAACACCAACAGGCAATTATTCCTTGAATTAAGAAATAAAGCAAAAAAAAAAAAAAAAAAACAAATTAGAATAAATAAAAAAACCCATTACTTCAATATACAAACTAAACATGACTCCACCCCCCAAAAATTCTGAGTAGCCATAAATACTGTTTTCCAACTCGAAAAAACAGGCACCCCCCCCCCCAAACATTGACACAGCCACTAACAACATTACAACACAATTCAATGAATATTTCACTAACTCCATTTTAAAACTGTAAATAAACACTTCTCCCACAGACCTCCCAGATTTGCTAAACTCCACAACTAACTAAACATATTTCTTCCCTCCAGCCAGTCCAAATTAGTACAATCTTCAGATACCTGACCAAACTAAGACCCACTACCCTAGCAGCTAATAAACTTCCAGCAGAATACCTACAGATCACAGCCAAAGCTATCTCATACCCTGTCTCGATAATTATCAACAGATCCATCTATGAGCAACAGGTCTCACTTCTTTAGAAAATCTCACATATAATACTTCTACATAAAGGTGGTAAGTCAACTGAGTTATCCAGTTACCATCCGATAGATGGGTCTATGTCATAACATCGAAGTGTCAAAACTTAGAATGCTATAACATCAAACTGGAAACATCGAAAGCTGAGAATACCAAAGTCGCAGAACATCGAAAGGGAAAGAATTCGGTGGGCAGTTTCCGCATCTATGCTATTTTCTCAACTGTGGTGCAATCTCAGAGTTGGTATATTTAAGTGGGGGGGTGAAGCCCCCCCACATAAGACATAGTTAGTAGTGTTTGTGTGTTTCGTGTTGTGTACAGGAACAGCGATTTTTTCCCCTGGGAAAAAAAATCACTGTTCTCAGCCTTTAGGGTTTTTAGCTTTCGATGTTTCCGGTTCGATGTTATAACATTCAAAATTTTTACATTTCGATGTTATGATATAGACCCCGATAGCTATACTATCACCATTGTCTAAAATCTTGGAAAAATGTATACATTCCCAAATACTAAAATACCTTCTATCCAAAAACCTTCTAGCTCAAACTCAACACGGTTTTCGCCGTATCCACAGGGCCAGCACTGCTCTCATCTGCTTCACCAACCTCATTAATCAACAGCTGAATGTAGGCAATCTCATATCTTCTCTCTTTTTGGACCTGTGAAAAGCATTTGATACAGTCTCCCATAACAAACTACTGGCAGTGCTTTCAGAACTTAAATTAAGACTATATTTCCAATCACCAGCAAGCCGTTAAGTGGCAGGACTCCCTATCCTTCTCCCTGTTACCGTAGGTGTGCCTCAAGGATCTATATTCGGACCCCTGCTTTTCACAATATTCACAAATAACCTCCATAAAGCCACCCTCCATGCAAGCTTAGTCCAATATGCCAATGACTCCACCCTAATCTGCTCTCCCACTCTCTCCAACTACTACAGAAAAAAAGCAAGAATCCTTTACAGCCATTGGAACCTGGTTATCAGACTATCAATTAATACTCAACCCCAAAAAGACCCAGCTCATGTTCTTCCATCCCTCCAAGGCTAAGATCCCATTCCCCCCTTTACAATTATCCCTTCTGACAATAGCCATATCTCACCAGGTGCGCAAACCAAGCTACTAGGGGACATCATCAATCAAAATATGAAGTTTGTCAAGCACATAGCCCAAGCCATAACAAAAGTGCACAAAAAACTAGGCTCACTCTATAGATTTAAGAACTATCTGACTACTAAAGCTATCATAGAAAGAACCCACCTCCTCTTCACCAGGGGTGGCCCATGCTATTGGACTGCAGCCCCCCCAGCTGTAAAAGAAAGAAGACTCCAAAATAAAGAAAACAGAAACTAAAAAACAGACAAACATCGGGGACCTTCCCGCATGAGCACTCGTGGCATTTCTGACATCCAGACTGCTGCTGAACCAGTCCAGAGTATGCGCAGAGCTCCGGACCGATTCAGCAGCAGTCCAGATTACAAACACAGCAGTCAAGAGCATTGCAGAAGTCTATGCAGTTAGTTACAACTGCATAGACTGGAAAGGGATCGGACTGCAATGTCCGCAGGCTGGCCTGCTCTCGCAGGAAGGAAGGACTTCACCATGGGATTGGTGACATCACACAGGAACTTAGCAAGTAGAGCTATACAGCAACGGAAAGCCCTGTAGTCTGACCCATGCATGTAATGTAAGTGCATTACAAGCAATGGTGTGTGTGTGTGTGTGTGTATGTGTGTGTGTGTGTGTGTGTGTGTGTGTGTGTGTGTGCGTGTGTGTGTGTGTGTGTGTGTGTGTGTGTGTGTGTGTATGTGTGTGTGTGTGTGTGTGTGTGTGTGTGTGTGCAGTATTATTATTTATCCTTTTGGATTAAGCATTTGGCAAGTTGATAGTTGAATTTTGGAGTTAAATCAAGCTTCGCTGTGTCCATCTTCTTTATTACAAGTAATATACTTTATGGGTAGAGTGAAAGTATTTTGTATTTGTGTTATTCCTCATTTCCTCAAGGAAGATCCACAGGCTAATTTAACCACTTCTGACAGATTATGTATAATTCAGTTTTCCTTATTGTGAAGAGTCACTAACAAAAGGAACACTACCGATAGGTCCTAAACTAGTGAGTTCTGTTCTTGCACAATTCAAGGATCATACAGTCTTTCTGTAAATCGGTTACATCCTGAAACATTTACAAAATCAGCAGGCATATGATGCACAAGAAGGACTCCGATATCTGGCTCCTGTGAACAGATCATGCAGTTGTTAAGACATTCATGTTTTATTTTTTCTTCTTTAGACATCTTTATATCAGTTCCCTTTTATAATGTATGAAAAAAAACAAAAAGAACTGCAGGTGGGTAAATGACCCACTGGTAACAACCAAGAATGTCTGAAGAAAAAACACAACGCAAGCCAAACATGGCTAAAACAGCTTTTTAATATTTGGCAAGTGCTTTCATGCCACAAAAAAAGGTATGTGTTATGCCCCAGTTGCTGTATACTAGTGGCTAGAGAATACTTGAGGTTTGAACCCTGCACCTTGATTGCAGGTGAAAAGGCCTGAATTCCCTACCCACCACCATTTGTACAAAAATTGCAGATTTTTGCCTCATATTTTTCTGTACTGTTCCTCATAAAATCTGTGGTTTCTGTATTTTGGTACCTGTCACAGTCAGTGGTGCACTGGTAGCATTGCTGTTTGATAGATTCTTGGCTAGGGGTGCCTTCTGTGTGGAGTCTGCATGTTTCCCATCTTATAAAGACATATGACTGGAGTGTTTCTACCTGGGCTGCTGCTGAAAATTGGCTTTTGTTCCAAGTCAGACTTTCCTGGTTAACAAATGTTAAATAAATAAAAATAGCAGGCATTTGAATTTCAGACTTCATATTCTTCAGAAAGTACATGGTAGCACAAAACTTTTTATTCTAGCAATTTTCTAAGTCTATAACATGAGTATTTGAAATTTGTCCCTATTTTTGGGACTGTATTCCCCCATTATTGGCTTTGTCCAGGTTTTTTGTGCTAAGGTTGAGAGCTATGGTGAGAACTGAATTCATTGAATATGTTTGGGGGCTGTATTCCCCCATTACTGGCTTTGTCTACATGTTTTTTGCTATGAGGTTGGGAGCTATGGTGAGAACTGAATTTACTGAATATGTTTGGGGGCTGTATTTCCCCATTATTGGCTTTGTTCAGGTGTTTTCTGCTAAGAGGTTGACAGCTATGGTGAGAACTGAATTCACTAAATGGTAGCCATTTAAGTTTCAGTCTTCCTCTCTTTCACAAAACAAATGATTTGGTATACTGGTAAGTTGCTCTGACTGTTTTGCACAGGGTCCTGGGTTCAATAGTTGGCAGTGAAATGTATGGTGGTAACACAGCATTTTATTCTAGCAACTTTCCAACATTATACAAGCAATGTTTAAAATGTGTCTGTCCCTAGTTTTTGGGCTTTTGTCCCCCCCAGTAAGGTTTGGCTTTTTCCAGATTTCTTTTGCTGCAAAATTCAGAGATGCAGCTGAGTGTCACGTAGATTTTACAAGAAGCTGAGAGCTGCAGGGGAACAAAAGTTTAGTGCTGCTTATGCTCTGTCCACTTGCATTGTTAATAGCACAACAAGTAGTGCGCTTGCTTTTGATGCTGAAGGCTGTGGGTTCTACTCTCACAGTAGGTAAATGCATTGCTGATACTGTACTGTGTTGTAAAGGGGGTGGATGCTGCAGCCCTTTTTGGCGAAGATACCTAGTAACTATGAACCTGTTATCAGTTTGCAATCCATTCCCTATTGCACTATTGCTAGCTTATCATTTTTTAATGCAACATAGGCAATTTATTCCTCAAGAACAACAGGCACTTTATTTGTAGATGAAACAATGAAATATAAAGTTGTTTGCTAGCAGCAACCTCTTCATTAGTTACAGATTTATTTAATGTGGAATTATTTAGATGACTTTTATTACTTCAGAGATTGTGCATATTTACTGATACTGGTGGACTGTAGAAGTCTGAGTAGACTTTTATGATGGAAATGTTCTGAATTGGGCAGTTTTGTCATTATTGATGCATGCATTTTGCTTCATTCTTTACTGGAAAAATGTTCTGAATTGGGCAGTTTTGTCATTATTGGTGCATGCATTTTGTTTCTTTGTTTACTGGATAAATGTTCAAAACAATAAATTTAAAACACCCTCTAACAACTGTACTGTATTGTACAAGGAAATATAATTTAATACAACCAGGAAGGTGCATCAAAGAGCACATGTATGTTTTGTGTGCAAGGGGCCTATGATTTGAAAACAGCCCACAGTTAATCTTTATCTGCCATTGGCAAAATTTATTTTCTTTGAATGTGGGTTTCAATGCTGTTTCAATGAATGTGAGTTTCAAGGGCAGAGAAGTTTTAATGCTAAGTCTGTTTTCATTGTGAGACTGCATTGCTTTGTTTAGCAGATGTCTTAGTGTTTGTACTGTAAAATACAAAATAAAACTTTCAAATGAAGTCCAAATCATCGAAGTAAAGCAGCATGCACATTAGTGTTTATGGTAAATGGGATGAAATAGCCAAGTAATGGTTCATTGGAATGGCTGCAGGTGGGAGACTCCATTCAACCATGATTTTGTGAGGGGGAAGGGTGGCAAACTCAAAGACAGCCCCAGCTGAACTATAACTCTCAACTGTCCAGATTTTCACAGAATAAATTTTTGCTTCTTATTTTTGGTTTGTTCCTTATAAAATTTGTGGTTTTCTGGCAAATCATTTAGGAATTAAGTCACTAAATAATGACAGACACTGAGTTTCAGACTTCATAACCTTCAGAAAAATGCATTCTATTAGTGGTCTCAGTTTATACAAGAGCAATTTTTAGTACTGTTTATATGTTCCCCCAATATATTTGACCACGCCCAGATTTCCTGCATTAATAGGTTGAGAGGTACATGCAAATAAATTGCTTTAAGGAATTAGGCATATCCAAACCTCTCAACTGTCCCCGATTTTGGCTCAAAATGTTGCTCTTCCCCTAATAATCCCTCCACAAAATTGCAATTTTGGAGGAAAACATGGAGGGTTTACAATTAATAAATAAATGTAATAATCAGAGTTATAGATTACTTTTATTTCAGAAATGCATGTAGATTCTTTTATTTTTGTCAGCTGCTCAAGTTAACAGTACTAATATTAAAAAGTGTCCCTTCTTTGACAGGTTTCTAGCTGCATTTTGTGGCTATTTTATATTTCTGCATCACATTTTTTGTCCATTTTTCATAAAATTGTGCTTTTTTTGGCAAATTAGTGGCAAATCATTAAAGACTGAAGTTAGAAAACAATGACAGATATTTGAGTTTCAGTTTTCATACCCTTCAGAAAATTCATACTAATGCAAGACCTACTATTCTATTATCTTTCTAAGTTTATAAGAACAATATTTAAAAATTGTCCTTATTTTTGGGCCTTTGTCCCACTTCTGTGTATGGCTTTGTCCAGATTTCTTGCTCTGAGGCTGAGAGGTATGACAAATGTGTCAGGGCCATCACAGTCTGCTAGAATCATTTCAAATTGTGATATACTTGTTACACCCCAAACCCCCATGTACTGACTCTGGATGTGTCCAAGCAAGGCAAGGAGCAGTTATACAGTGTAAATGTGCAGAGTATCCCCCCATCTAAGGTAGACATAAGTACTACAGTGGCTTTTCATCTGTCCTTGATTTTGCAGAATGTTCTGGTTTCTGTCATATTTTTATACTGTTGATTTATGCTTATTATTATTCAGAAAGTGCCTGTTGCTCTGTGTTTAAGTAGCAATGCTTTAATGACCATCAGGTAAGCTTGTCTGAGATTGTAAGATGCAATTAAGCTTTAATAAGCATACTGTTAAAGTACTGCCAGCATTGAAAGCCTTTCTGTTGTTGCCATGCAGAGAATACTTACATAGCTAGATAACGTATAAACCTTGGGTATTGAAATGCATATGACAGTATTTGTAATAAAGGACAGGATTAGATTATTTTAAAAAGCTCATTACATTTGTTAGAGACTTGCAGTAATCTTTGCAGGCTTTACCTGTAAACTAAACAGAATGCCAATATATCATGTGTAGTCCATAACCTGTGCAGTAATCCTTTAAGCAATGTATCTTGAGCTTGTTTCTTGTTTGCTTTTCATTTTTTACTTTGATCATGTTTTCCCCATGAAACAAGTAGTTAGTTGTTCAGGCAGCAGGTCTGTTTTGGATAAGAAACATTTTTACAAGTGGGGGTATCACAAAGATTGCTACTTTCAGCATGTTACTTGATACTTTAATAAAGCTAAATATAAAATATAATTAGAACTGCAGTGCAAGGAGAAGTGGTTTGAGTTGAGTGCTGCTTGTTTTTCTTATACTTGATTTTGACTGGCATTCCAGTAATGTATTTAAAAAGTAATTTATTTTTTCATGCCTCACAACCTTTTTGTTTCCATCTAGATATTAAGTAAGTTGTCATGCAGCCAATGCATTGAAATTTTTTTTTCTTCTACACTTCATTTTGTCTTGATTGGACTCTCATGATGACGGTTTGGCACCCAGGGCAACATATTTAATTAAAGTTACAGTTTTTGTGGTTTTGAGCATACCCCCTCCCCTTTCTAGTTGGCCACACCCCTTCTCATTGGCCCACCCATTCAGCTGTCTCCTGCAGCCCCCCTTTGATTTGAAGTCACCAGCCGCCACTGCTCTCCACACTTCTATATACTTCTCCTGTTCTAGTTAACCTAAATAAAGTCGATCTAAACAAAAATTATCTGCTTGCTATAACAAAATAGCTAAATTCACTACAGACTCTTTCTACAGGTCCCGCCATTATCAAGCCCTTCAGAAACTATCCTTGCTCAAGTTACCAGACTTACTGACCCTAAACCAACTCACCCTAACTTTACCATCCCAACAAAACCCCAACCATACTAGGCTTAATTAACCATTACACCAATAACCATCAACTGAGATCTACCAACAAAGGGCTGGTTGATGTACCCAAAAGCGGACACATATTAGCAGATTCCCATTATTGTAATACTATTGCAAAAATCTGGAACTCCCTCCCAGTTGAAATCCAGATACAGACAAACAAACTAAGTTTCAAAAATCAGCTAAAATCCTATCTCTCCAAATCATGGATATGTACATGCTCTGACCCTGGCTAACTCATCCAAGACCACTATATTTCTATATCACATGTCTAAATAGAACTATAACTATATTTGTTATATTGTCCTTTTTATAACTTCATACTCAGTTAATTCCTTTTAATTGCGTATGAAGTAATTTATCTACATAATGTCAGTATGTACAGCATTGCATGCATATTCTGAATTTATTCTTCTCATCACTGTTATTGCATTTTGTATGTTGTAATTCTTTATCATAATTTTGATATGTACAGCAATGTCTAGCTCACTCAGAACTTATACTTTGTACAACTAATACTCATGTGAGGTTTTCTGACAATTTTGAATGTTACTTTTCAAAATGTTTCTTTTACAATTTGTTATATGTGTTTTTTTACAGTGATATATTGTGTGGAGATTTACTCCCCGGGCCTCCACTAAAAAAAAGCAGTCCTGCCCAGTCTGACTTCCACAGTAAACAAATGCAAAATAAATAAACAAATAATAGCATAGTTTGGTTTTCTGGGACTGAGTAATATACAGCAGTCAGTGAGTCAGGAGGAGACACTGTCATTTGAGTAAAGTACAATCTGGATGTTTACCAATGCAGTGAAAATGAAGTTTACAAGCAAAGAGAAGAGGACTAAGTTTAAGAATCACACACACAAACACACACACATACGTGCATTCACATATTGGCGATCCAAAATAAGATACATATTTGACTATTTACTTTCTTCACCAGAAACAGTATAATTTGTATATGGAAATTGGGTAATTCTTGACTCCTTCAGATTCCTACAGTGATTAACTACAAAAACTGGTTGTGTTTAAATATAAAAAAAAAAATTAAAACTAAGTATGGAAATCAAGGCTACATGTTTTCATACTGTTAGAAATTACCGATTCCAAATCATCCTGCACTTAGTTGTAAGGAGTATTGGTAGCTAATTAGTAGGATTTAATATCTGATTGCAAATTCACAATGCCTTCAGCAGGATAAGCTGTTATACAACTGTGTTACATGTTGTAAAACCAGGGGTAATGTTAGGCAAAAAGAAGAACAGTTATAAAGCGAGGGGTAATGCCGTGCTAAATGAAATAGTTAAAAATAGTTAAAAAATAATGTGTTCTCTTTTATTTCTCTTCTCTGATGTTCATCTACAGAGTATTGTTTTCATGGCTAGGAATGCAGGAATTTGTCTTTCTGAATATCAAAGGATAGGAAATATCTATGAGCTGTATTCAGTCTCCAGACATGCTGGCTCCTCTTAAAAAACAACAACTGTTGGACACCAAATGATGAAAATATGATAAAAGGCCAGCAAAAACAAAAAAAAGTATACCAGAAAGCTCTTTATTAAGCTGAAAAAAAAATCACTTCTCTCTAGCTCTTTTGCAACAAATGCCTTCTAGGAGTACTAGAAGGCATTTGTTGCTGAAGCACTAGAGAGAAGTGACATTTTTTCAGCTTAATAAAGTGCTTGCTGGCATACTTTTTTTGTTTTTACTGGCCTTTTGTCATATTTTCATGCTGACACCTCTTATTAATGTAGCAAAAAATAATGGAAGACCTGGAATTGTCCTTTTTGCTGGAATGTAATTGCTATAATGAATTACCACTAAAACCCCAGGGGAATTCAGGATTCAAGGAAAGCATACACAAATGTATAGTGGCTGTGGTTGCTATGTCTAGTAAAATAAGTGTTTTGACTACTTACTTTCATAGCAATGGGATGATGTCATGGACACTGAGACAGGGGAAAAGATGCTTTTATGCAATTGTCTAGAAACAGAAGTTACAAAGAAAAAGGGATGTTAATGCTGTCTTGTTGGCAACAGAGCCATCTGTGAGTACTAGTTTCTAATATATCTAAGTTCAGTATTTTTGTAGTAAGCTAGCCAGAGAATGTAAATATCTGGAGCTTAATTGTTTCCTGCATGTATCCTGTCAATTTGTGTTGCCTTTTATTTGACTTCTCTCTGTATGCTGACCTATGTATTTTATAATCTGTATTTGCACTATTTATTTATTTACAATTTGTTTATCGGGTAGGTAGGCTGGTGTACTGACACCTTCAAATCATGATCCAGTTATGAAAAGTAAGATGGAAAGAAGCATTTTGTGCAAATGATATTCAAGTTACAAATACAAACACATTTTGTAGAAATAGACATTACAAAGCAAATGTGCAAGCATACAACTCAGGCATACAACAGTGTAATTGTTTTGGTATTTCAGTCAGAGCACATACAGTATAGAGTACAGTTGAGGAATTACTGTACAGTCTGTGAATACAATAGTAGAATTGCTGTGCAATAACAGTACAATAGAGGTGTTTCTGTCCTGAATGTGATTACATAGAAGATATATGAAATAAGAGCCACACTAAAGAAACAATACATAAATAACTTCCGTGAGATAATATCCTGAATGCATGCTTCAGGCAGAGTGGCTTTGTGGATTTATTTAGCTAGTATCAGATAAGCAAGTGCATTTAGACTCTTGAAATAGGAAGTTTTTCAATCGTTCCGAGGTATTATTATTTTTCATGTTTGAATGTATATTTTCTTTATGATTTAAGTACAATCTGTTTATTTACTTTTAAGCTCTTATGGCTGGTGTTCATTTATTAAACTATGCACTGCTGTTTTTCTGAAAAGAAGATAACCATTATTTACATGGATGGTTAGCAAGCTGTATGGCTCAACTCTTCCATGACACTTAAGGCCAACTACCAGTGAATAAAGTATGAATTGGTGTATTTCATATTTGGCTTTATTTAACAGGAGCAGATTACTGCAAGTCTCTGGCTTCTTTCAAAGTAATGGCAGTAGTACCTTGCCATGAAGAAAGCGGTGAGGAACTGGAAAATTCTGAAACCTTCACTGGGAATTTTGTGTGTGTGTGTGTGTGTGTGTGTGTGTGTGTGTGTGTGTGTGTGTGTGTGTGTGTATGTGTATGTGTGTGTGTGTGTGTGTGTGTGTGTGTGTGTGTGTGTGTGTGTGTGTGTGTGTATGTGTGTGTGTGTGTGTGTGTGAAAATCAAATCTCAAAGAGTGTGTGTGTGTGTGTGTGTTAACTGTTTCGAGTAAGGACATGAAGCACTGGTTTCACAGAAAGTGTGCTGGAGAACTTGGCTTGGACACTCAGCTGAGGTCTCAACTCTATAGCTGTGCCAGTGAGGAGTCTTACTGATGACTTGGAGGGAGACTGATAGAGAAATCCAGCCTCCAGACTGAGTGCTGGATGTAGAGAGCTGAATCTCGAAATAGTGTACCCATTTTTATTTCAAGTGAATGCCCCTGTCCAGTATCAGTGGTGAGGATTCAGGCTCCTTGATTACTGGCCCAGAGTGGGGATGCCACAGTAACATAGTTTATCTTTTTTATTATTGCTGCCCTTTGTCAGCCCTTAATAGTGTCATTGTATTATTCTGGCTGGTGTATTGTATCCACAACTGATTGATCCTGAAATGGCTGCCCTCCTTCAAATCCAGTTGCACCTAAAAAGAAAACAACTCAACAAAAACACACATCAGCCTATGACTTCTGAATCTGTTGTTGCCTCAAGTCAGCCTGCAAACTACTTACCTTTTTATCCATCACCCTCTTGTAGGAGCCCACAGCTCTCTGTGGTAAAGGAGTCAGACACATCCTTTGGGGCTGTTCCAGTACCTGGTTCAAATTGTTTTTATTTTACTTTTTGGGGCTGGTTAAGTATTTAAAGTGCTTTTTACTGCATTTTTATGTGGAAAAAATGACATTTAAAGACTTTATAAGTTTTGCCAGTCTTTGCTGCTTGTTTTCCCCAGGAAAGAGGCACTATTATTGACCGTACCATGGAACAAACTGCAAACTGACCATCCCACAGTTAGTCCTTCTTCCAGCCGCAAAAAAAAGTTAAGCAAACAGCCTTTTCCACCACTGCACATGAACAATTTGCCTCAGCCCCTGGTGGGTGACTCTGCTGTGGCCATTTAGTTTAGTTTAGACCACTCATCTTTTACCCTGGATCCCTCTGGTGTACCATTTATGGTCACTATGGACTTGAGGTTAGCCACATCCTCTGTGAATGTTGGAGTCCCCTCAGTGGGCAAGGAATAGCCACTCTTGTTGACTTGGGAGAGGGAACAGGGAAGCCTTCCCTGTTTTGTCAGAAGGTTGGACCATCTTTGCAGAAGCTGCTTCTGCTCTTCATACTTTTGCCACTACAGCAGGCTAGCAATTTGCCTCAGCCCCAGGTGGGTGACTCTGCTGTGGCCATTTAGTTTAGTTTAGACCACTCCTCTTTTACTCTGGATCCCTCTAGTGTAGCATCTACAGTCACTATGGTCTGGGAGTTATCCATGTCCTCTGTGGCTGTTGGGGTCCCTTCAGTGGGCAAGGGAGAGTCGTTCTTGCCAGTCCTGGGAGAGAAAGCAGGGAAAACTTCTCTGTTTTGTCAGAATATTGTGCCCATCTCTGGAGAAGATGCTTCTGCCATTAATAACACTGTTGACAGCATTTTTCTGTCAAAAAAAAAGAAAACTAAATATGTATCTACACATCCTCAAATTTCTTTAGACAGAAGTAGTTTGCTGGGCCCAATGGCATGCTGCAGGTGGATTGGATACAATAAATTGACCCTAGGCATGAGTGCGTGTGTGTGTGTGCCTTCTGTGGAAGGTTGGGCGCAGGGCTGGCAACTCAACACCGTAAAACTCCACTGCCAATCATGAGCGGACAGGTGATCCGCTGTGGCGATCCCTAACCGAGAAAAGCCAAAAGAAGAAGAAGAAGTTTGCTGGGTCTAGCTCAGGGTTTAATTCAACATATTGATCCTTCTTATAAAGTAGTTTCTAGTAAAAGAAAGAGGGATGCCTGTTATCCTGAAGAGATTCAAGATTCTGAATCTGCCCAGGAAAATGAAGGGACATAGACACTTTTTTTTTGCTCAGATTTCTGATAAAGTTTCAGATGAGCTTGGTTTCCAATTCTCTCTGTGGGGATTTCTTTTTTTCTGAGACTATTTCCACAATGTGCCAGTTTCTCTGTGGGAGAACACTGAGGGTTTTCAGTCCCTCAGGAAATACAGAAGGAAATTCCAGAACCTTTACCCACACTGAACCTAAGGAAATTGCCAACCTGCTAGACAACAGATTTGGCAATAACTTCACCCCCCTACCCCCACCAGACATACCCCTCAGCATTCCTGATACCAGTTCTCTACCAAGTATCTCCAAAGAACAGGTCATACAATCACTCTCTAAGGCCAAAGACATGGACTCTAAGGGACTAGATAACATCCCAGGCTGCTTACTAAACAATCTATAACAAGGCCTAGTTGAACCACTCAGCACTGTCTTTAACCATAGCCTGAAAACTGACTTTGTCTCAGCAGAGTGGAGAACAGCAGCAGTAATCCCCTTGCACAAAGGGAACTATCAACCCATAAGCCTAACCCACCTAATCTGCAAGGCCATGGAAAGAATCATCATGGACCTTATCCACAAGGACATAGGTGACTTTCATATCCTTGACCTGACCCAGTTTCATTTCTTCAACGGTAGATCTTGCTTATTAAACCTAGTGGACTTCTTTAAGAATGTCACCAGAGCCCTGGATGAGGGAAAACAGTACATATCTCCTATCTTGATTTAGCCAATACATGTTTTAATACCTTTATTGAATTATCACTTGTGACATAGGCACATTTACATTTATGTAAAAGTAATCAAACTGTATTAACAAGTTAAAATTAACAAACATTATGCTACACATACGTTGCTATATATCATATAACCTAAGCAACATTACATAAAGTATTCAGTTCCTGCCCTTTGACACAATCCCCCATTCAGGTATCATAGAGAAACACTCCCAGCTGGGGATTAACCCATACATTACTAGATGGGTAGCAAACTGGCTCACCAACAGAATGCACACTGTCAAAGATGGGGAGTCCACCTCCACCATTATACCAGTTACCAGTGGGGTACCAGAAGGATTTGTGCTGAGCTCTCTACTGTTTGGAATCTATGTCTCTGAATTCCAACCAAAGGTAGATGGCCATTGACTTACCAAGTCTGCAGATGACTGTAAACTAGGCATAATCACAGAGGCCCTCAGTGATGTTAACATATTACAGAAAGGGTTGACACAGACAAATGATTGGTGCCAAACTCATGGACTAAAACTTAATGCAAAAAAATGCCTCATTATCCCCTTTGCCAAAGATGCAGCCCATGCTAATTATGATATAGATAGCACCCCTCTAAGCTCAAACTCAGTGGTGTGAGACTTGGAAATACTGGCTGATAGCAATCTAAACTTTGACTGCCATGTGTCCATACTGGTAAGAAAGCATTCCACATTGTGCATCTCATAAATAAGGGAATTGCATCTAAGACAAGGGAGATTATAGCCC
Source organism: Protopterus annectens (assembly GCF_019279795.1). NCBI lineage: Eukaryota > Metazoa > Chordata > Ceratodontiformes > Protopteridae > Protopterus > Protopterus annectens. The sequence continues at coordinate 780,984,736 of NC_056731.1, forward strand.
CTCTGTACTTGACCCTTATCAGACCATTAATTGAGTACAATGCTCCCTTCAGTATGCACCTCACCAGATACCTGCAAGTGGAGAAACCAGAGGTTTCTAACCAAGAGAATCCAGGGCCTCCAAAGCATGGCATACATGGAAAGATTTTGAGCCCAGTCACTGTACTCTGTATCATAAAGGCTGCTGAGAGGCAACCTGTACCTGGCCTCTACAGAGCAATCATGGACTCTGCCTTAATGGAAATGCTGCACATCCACAAATCAAATGGGACAAGAATAACTCACTCCAGGGATCTCAAACTACCATGTGACATTAACATGCTGGAGAGAGAGATAAATCTCCCAGTGATTGCCACTTTGAAATAACTTCCACTCCATGTGAAGCAGAGCTCTTCAATGACCCTATTCAAGCACAACCCTGACAACTTGATGGGTGACCATAAATTCACCCCGGGAGTGGCATCTATGTCTCTCATGGTCAGGGGCAGTCAGTGCTGATCACAGAATCTCTCTACTAGCCAATAACCATCTAACTATGGCTAGTAAGGATACTTGGTTTATTGCACGGCTATGCTTGTAAAGAATTAGGGCCATTAGCCAGTTAACCTCCTATGAACCTATGAAGTTGTTTAGATGAAAATGGCTTTATTACCAATGGTATATTGTGTTAACTCCGCAGCTACAATGTAAAATATACAGAAGTGTGGTTGTGCTAGTTGTTGTGCTTTTAGTTAGCTTAGTTTAGGATCAGGTAAAAAAAAAACTCTTCTGATAAGTATGCTAAAATGTCAGTAACTCATCTGGGAAGGAAATATAAAGCCAGAGGAATCCAGCAGGCTAATATGTCCAGAGAGGAGATGGCGGTAACTTTGTGCACAATGCAGCATGGAGACAATATGCAAGAGACTGAACAAGGACAGTCAGTTCCATCCCAATAGGACTTTGCAACCCAGCTGGAATTGCAAAGACCGACACTAGAAATGAATTGCAAGGCAGAAGAGCAAATGCAGCAACTGGAAGTAGATAACAGAGAAAACCAATGCCAGTATGACAAGGAGATGGTCATCTTATGCCAGATGCATGTTAAGTGTTAGGGAAGAGAAAAGCAGACTCAAGAAGCCCAGGTTAGTTCAATAGGTCTTAATTTCATTGGGAGCAGGATTTGGATCAGTTGATAAGGGCCTTTGAGAGGATGTGTACTCAGCACCAAACTGACAAGTCTGGAAAAGCTCACTAAGACTACTGTGAGGGAAAGTTTACGTTATTTTTGCTTTTGTGTAATTTGTATTGCTCAGTTGCCTTATTTTTGTATATTGGGGTGTATTTTCTTTACATTGTGTCATATTTTGCTTTCAACTGCATTTTTAAACTAGGAAAGAGACCAGATATGTCTCTCTTATGAGACACACAGAAATTAGAGTAGGTTAGTTAAGCTTAATTACCTTTGAAATGAAGGTGGCGGTAGGAACTAAACTTTGTATTGAAGGGGTAACATAAAACATTTAAAGGCTTTACTGGAAAAGCTCACAAAGACTCTGCCAAAGACTGCTGTGAAGGAAAAGTTATTTATTTATTTGTTTGTTTATTTATTTACTTATTTATGTATTTGCTTTCTTGCAATTTATATTGCTTTATTGCTTTCATCTGTTTTATATATTGTGGTTTATTTTCTTTACCCTGTGTTTTAATTGCATTCTGCTTTCAATCACATATTTAGACTAAGAAAAAGACCATACCTGTGTCCCTTGTGAGTCATAGAGAAATTACATTTTTCTCCACCTTGTTTGTTTTGTGGTCTTAAACTCAGCTATCTCTCTAGCTGCCTGCCCCTTATGTTAATTTGACCATGTATTTCCTTCCAGCTCCTCTTTCATTGGCTATTGTCAGTAAACATAAAAGTCTCATTTTGTGAAGTCACCCTTTCAGGTATTCAAATTGGGTTCCTATTAAATGAACGAAAGTTAGAAATCCTGAATGCTCTCATGAGCGAAAATGCTGCAACTCGAAGTTGCTTTTTTTTCATTGCCGTGCAGTGAAGATCGGGATATTTGCCCTTTCTTCACTGTATTGCAATCTCGGAGTTGGAATATATATTTAGTGGGGGTGTGGGGGGCGCAGTCCCTCACATTAACCTTTTCGAGTTGCGGCATTTTCACTCATGTGAGCATTCGCGATTTGTAACATTCGTTCATTTAATAGGGACCCTTTAATATTTATTGGCCATCCCACTATATTCCATAGAGCCAGAATACTAAGTACCCATCCTGTTGCAATCTATCTTGCTCTTTTAAAATTTGTAGCTCTTCCCTTAGATGGCTAAACCTTGAGTTGCCCTTCTATCAAATCTAACTGCTTAGTGCACACTGCAACTCTTAGGATATTAACCTATTTTTTTTCCATCTTACCTTTGAAATCTGCTACATTTAGTCCAAGACCCCCAATTATTGGAGAGTCCACATTCTGTCTCTCAGTAGTCATCTTGGGAGTAGTGTTTCTGTTTTGAACCTAGTGGGAGGCGGAGCACAGGGACATTACTTTCTGGAGAATGCTGATCATCAGCTTGGAATGTGTGCTTATATTTTGCCCCTGGTGAGAGTAGGAGTAGAGGACATTGACTCCTGACTATCTCTGATTGGGCAGTAAGTGTCTGTGCTGGACCGTCCTGATTGGTCTGGTTGCTAATCAATGTATCTATCAGGAAAAGGCTACAACAAGCCTACAGACTCCTGCATCATCTGGGACAGGAATGTTAATCACCAAACAGCCTGTGGCCTGCTTCTCATCTTGTGATTGGTACTATTGTTTTGCTGCTGGTGAGAAAAGATGTAAAGGGGCATTGTATCCCAGCAGTTTGAAGCTGTGCTGAGGCAAGCACTAGTAGTAGCCACGTAGTAGCCAATCAGGCAAATCCTCTCGTTTCTGCATTCTTGACAAAGCTAATTCTTTCTTTTATTGATCAGTGTTTTGTGTATAACTCTGTTAAATGCTGAAGTTAAATCTAAATATTGTACACCTTAGCACAATTTTTCATTCATAGCTGTTATATTGTTATAGAACATTATGTTGCAGGTGGTGACAGATCTATTTTCAAAATATGCATGCTGATATATGGTTTCAAGTCCCATCCTTTCTAATTCTGACAATAACGTATCTAATATTATCTTCTCCATTATTTTTACACAACATGAAAGTAGACTTAAGGGTTTGTATTAGTCCACTTCCTTTAAAGACAGGTTAAATAAGTGCATGTCTCCAATCTTGAGGAACCTCCCCATATTTATACGACCTAGTAAATAATAGCTATGATAGCACTGTTAAGTTCTTACTGAAGTCTTCTCAAGTCATCATTATTAATCCCGTCTCCTCCCTGTGCTTTGTTTACATCCAGTTTGTATAGTTGTTTTTCAATATAACCTAATTTGATTTCAGTATCTGAGGTTACCAGGGTGTCAATTGGACAATTTATTATTCCCGTTGTGGAGCCAAAACTGTTTTCCATAAGATTTTGTAAATATATCTGCAATCTTTTGTGTCTGAGAATAAATTTTAAAATCTACACACAGTTTATCACTTTCCCCAGGATTCATGAAGCCTCCGTGTAAGAGTTATAACTCTTACACGGAGGCTGCAGTTAAACGGAGTGATGTCAGCATGCTTTGCATATTCATGAGAGTATGCTGAATCACACCTAAGTCTAACACGGTCCATGTAAGACAGTAGGGGGCGTGTCCGTAGGCCGAGCCCTGCAAGCGGACATGCCCCCAGAAGTGTAAAAGTGCCCAAAGTAAACACCCACAACAGAGTCCACGGAAATGTGAATAAACACAACACAACACATGCCCCCACAGACTATAAACATAAAAGATATATAAATGAACATGTTATATATTTTTTTTAAATTGTAAAGATGTTTAACCGTGAGTGCGCTTTTGCTGGCGTGCCGTAAGCGCAGCTACAGTTAGCAGTCAGTGGGAAAGCATATAAGAACTAAATATGCAAAATAAGCCAGGAAGCAATAGCGTAGCGGTAGAGATGTTGGCTGAAGAGCAGGCGTTCATGGTTCAAGCCCCCACAACACCAATTTTATTTTTTTTCCAAAATAAGCAGGAAACAAGTCCCTGACAAATATGTACACATAAAACCCCAATATATGTAAAATGTAATAAAATTGCCCATTTATATTGAAGAAATGTGAGGTAACAAAAGAATAAAAAATGCCAGATGTGCCCATAGAGGAGCTACAGTTTAACAGGGTGAGTGCATCTGCCCGTAGATGAGCAGTGGTTTAACTGGTGCAAAATGAGTGCCCGTAGCTGAGCAGTGGTTTAACATGCTAAATCTATGTGCCCCTAACTGAGCTGAGCGTAATATGCGTGCCGATAGCCAAATGAGGCTTAAACCAGCGTACCCCGTTTGCGCGGAGCTGCGCACCTCGCAAACGAGCTAACCGACGGGCAACGTTGAGCAAGCCGTATCAAAACTGCCTTTACACAGACACACCCCTCAGCATGTCTAGACAGTCATGAAAAATAAAAAACAGTGGTCAGGTTCGAACCCAGGATACTATACACCATAGTCAAGGTACAGAACCACTAAGCCATGACAGCAGTACCTGTAAATGCAATAATAGCTAATATATAGGAATGAAGACAAACTACAGCATGACAATGCAGGTTTACTGAAGTTGATACAATTCCAAAATGGCCAATCACAGATATGTGCGGGAAAAACGGACTATATAAGCCCCATAGGCGGGAATACACAGCAGAAACGATTGTAGAACAGACCTGCAGGCAGAATGTCAGGAGTAGGAGAGGGTAGTCGCTTTCGAGCACAGAGGTGGGGTGTTGAGGAGTCCAGGTACATGGCCTGGCTCCTAGTCCACAATCATGAGGCCCAACTCATGCAGGGCCAGGTCCTCTGGGGAGCATACAGGGCTGAGGCGTGGGACCAGTTGGCTCATGATCTCACCAGTGCCACAGGGATTCCAAGGACAGGTGAGCAGGTCCGTCACCACCATGCGGACCTAAAGAGACGCAAGCAGGACCAACTGAACCTTTGGATCCAGGAGGCCCGGCAAACACCCAACGCCCCACTACTGAGTAAGTAACATTTAATTATGTATGTAAAATGTTAAACTAGCTGATATTATGGAGATGTGTATTCCAATATTACTTCATTTATATTACAGCTGCAGGTGTCCGTTCTGCGAACCGCAGAGCCTATGGCGATAGGCTGGTGCGGTTGCACCACCAGGCAGGTCAGTAATCCACTACCAGTAACTGTAAAGAAATATCAAAGTATGACAGTCAGCATAAGAGTGCAGTGTAGTCAGTAAGGAATACAATCTGCAAGTAACAGTGTGAAAGTGTATGCAAGTATTGCTTGATTATAACGGTTTTCAGCCTGTAAGTTTAAGCTAAACATGAAACTGTCTGACATATATCCTGAAATAAAAATGCCCTGCCTGTAAGAAAATAGTACACAACCTGCAGCAGGCTGAAAAGTATAGCTGCAGAAGATGATAAATCACATGTGTGAAATATATCCCTGTGGAAATACTGAAACATGACAGAAGTGAGACTGCTGGAAAGGATTGTAATAACAACTGTTAAAACATGTCAATAAAGCCTAGAAGTACCATCCTGAATAGTAAAATGAAAGCAAGTGAGAGAGTATGAGAAAGTGCCATGAATCCAGCAATACAGTAGTAATAACCCCTGAATAAAGTATACTGCAGGCAAGACAGAATGAAATGCATGTCAGATTCAAAACCAAACAGCTAAATCTGTTCAAAGTGTTGCTGCATCTGGAATGTGTATCCCAAAATCAGGATATGTTGCTCTCAGTCTGCAATATGCAGATAGGATGTTTGTCTGATATACCATACATCCACACTTGTCTACAGCCATATAAAGCAAATGTAGCCTAGATGTAGCTGAACAAAGCTAGATATGAATGTGTATGAAGAACCATAAAATGTATATTGATGTTGCATTAACAGTCCTATCACCAATTTGAAATAGTTAACATATAGGAAACTGTAGTTAGAACAGTAGTGTGTATATAACTGTAGCTATTAGAAATGTGCAGCATATGTATTGTTATTTGAAGGTGTTAATATTACTTTCTTCACCCCAACCTATAACTACATATAACCCATTCCACGTGAAAATGGTATGTGCAATCACAATTAACACCCCTGGACGTTTGTCCTGTTGGGTCATATATATTTGCATGTCTGTTGATGCATCTGCCCCGTTCATACATCCACACCTGATGGCCTGTTGCCATCAATTAACCCTGCATGTTGTTGGACTGTGTATTTCCGATCAAATTATGCATGTGTTATGCACGCTGTTCAATGGTGTGAATATCTGGGTGTTTGGTTAATGGGAATACTAATGCATGCTGTTACAACTAATTGTGAATGGTATTATATGTCACTAACCCAAACCGTCATGACATAATGCAAAACATAGAACGACAGGGAAGGCGGGTTCCAGCGGACCCACCTCTCCCACCTCAGCTGGCGAGTGCACCTGGCACTAGTGCCGGGTCCGGACCCTCCTCCGGTGGCCCTGTGCCACCTGTGGGTGGAAGCGCTGCAGGGGATGGGGCTCGCCCCCCCTCTGCAAGTGTGGCCGGAGGAGATCCACCACTCACCCTCTGTAGCATCCGGACTGTGGTGCGTAGGGAGATTCGGGAATCTGTCCTTGAACCCCTACGCCAGCTCGAGGCACGGGTGGCGCAACTAACGGGCATGCCTGTTGCCCCGCCTACACAGCCCCCAGCACAGCCCCGTCCTGGGCAGTGAAGGAACAGTGGCAACTGCCTATGGGTGGGGATATCAGTTCCACTGTTGCCATCTGTGGGCTCATGGGCTCTGGATATCCAAACCTCCGTCCCGCCAATTGTGTAACCCCCCACACGTGTCATACACCGCCCCTGTATGCGTCTTGTTTGTCTTGTCTGTTAACCTACCCAACCTACCTCCCCAGCTGTACTGACTACCTTCACCTGACATACCACTCTCACTTGAAAAAAAAAAAAAAGGGCACTCTGTACCCACAAAAATTACGCCCCATACATAGCTGCCCATTCCGCACACATGTCTACTGGACATGGAACCTATTAATTCCAATTGGCTGTACAACAAGTATTATTGTTGTCCTGACACCTCTCTCAGGGGTGGAAGGTTTCAAATGTCACACCAAATTACATATATATGCACAGCTGTTGCTGATGAAGAAATGGGCAGCTATGGGCCTTACCTACATCCCTCCTGCACATCCCAAGCTTGTTTCCCTACTGTCTTATCCTCTTTGTGACCCCTTTTTCACCACTTTCCTGTCTCCCCATTTTCTTTTCTTTCAAAGAAAATAGCGGTGTCTTGCGTGAAGAGTAAGCACGTTTAAGCGGTTGTAAGTGGGTGTCTTGGCTTGTGCGGAGCTAACCGCCAGTGCGCATGCGTGAGCTCCGCGCAAACCAGCGCTAACCCGGTTACAACTGCTTAAAAGTGCCATAGTCACTTTGATTGACAGGTTCCGTACTCAGTTCAAAAGCAAAATAAAATCCCAATGTGAGTCCCGAACCCAGGACCTTGGCAACTGTAGTCTGCATGACTTACCACTAAGCCATGACTCTTATACAAGAACATTGTGCTAAAGTAAATATATCATGTAACAGTAGGAATGAATGTAAAGGGAATATAGATGTGTAGTACACAAAGCATGACATTCAGAATTACTAACAAAACTGGTGGGTTTCCATAATAGTAGTGTGTGAACAGAAACAGCCATGCTAGTTGGAAGCTAGTAGGTAATAATGTCACTATAGCACCTTGCAAGACACACACATACTCACAGCAGGATAAGCACTGCCCATACCCCACAACCTCTTACAGGAACACATCTGGACCAAGTAATAAAATATGTGGAGCAAAGGCCCAAAACCAGGGACACATTACAAATAATGTTACAACAAACGCAGACAGTTCAGACAGTAACAGGGGCTACACTTTGTGGGATGTTTGGAAGGATATGCAGTCTGGAACCTGAATGTTTGTCACCATATTCTGACTTGAGCCCAGAGTGACTTGCCAGAAAAAGGTGTGTATGAGATATTGACCAAATTATGAGGCAGAAATGTGGACAACCTGCAAATATCTGTACACATGACGGGTCCAACACCACCATATTTGAATAGTTAAGAGCCTAGACATAGCAACAGTGAATGACTCACAGGGATGCCCCACAGACCCCATGTGAAATGTACAAACAGTAGGCAGAAAGGTGTAACACATGCAATGGTAACTATGGAGTCCGGAAAGTATTCACCACTTGCATGGCAGACAAAGTGTAGTAATACATATGCTCATGCTAACCCAGAGTCACAACTGCAGCATACCAGACATTTTAATGGGTGTACCCCACTGATATGTACCATTCCATGAGGCACATAACAGATGAACCTGAAAGTCTCTGGGGCCTGCTCAGCAGCATACTCAAATACCCTAATAGATGTCAAGGCCCACACCATGGCCAGACCACACTGCATGCTGTAACACCCTAGCAGATATAGCAAGCATTCCAAGGTGTGAATGTACATGGAAAACAGGAAAGCTACAGCAGCACACTACAGTCAAGACACCTAGCAGGCATACAAGTAGTGACTGTAAAGGGCAACTATTGAAGCCTTAGCAACAGAGTGCAAGCAAAAGTGAAAGGAAAGCACACACACACACATTAACAGTAGTAGTAGTTGTAGGTGTCAGTGTACATACACAGTTAGTACAGGAAACTGGGGAAATGAATGGAGGAATGTTAATCTACAACACACATGGAAATATGAGAGAGATACCAACCTTTACACTCACAGAACATTCTCCACAGCATAACAGCATGGTCCCTGCCCCTAACATCTGAAAGGGCTACGCCTATCTCACACACCTTTTTATAGCACTGTTCTGAAATCACAGTGAGAACTGCAATCAGTACACAACTGGCTGCATGCAATTAGCAAATGCTGGCTAACAATTGGTGCAGAGGCCATCACATGGGCATATGCAGATACCTACAAAAGTATGCTGTACTCCATGTCCACGCATGCAATACTTTCATTGCACCCTGAGAAGGACGTGAGAGACAGACAGAGAGAGAGAGAGAGAGACAGAGACAGAGACAGAGAAAACTGCAATTAAGCAGACAGAAACAAATTGTTCAGCAACAGCTACCTGAAAGCTGACAACTAGGAAGTGGAGCAGCAGGACAGAGAACCTGACAGCAAAACAAGCAGCTGTGACAAACACAGGTAATGTAAAGTAATACTATAAAGGTCTACATACTGTGAACCCTCCATATGTGTCATTGGTCTGTATCCATATGTATATGAAGATGTGTAAAGGGCAGGGGACATACAGCAACTATCAGTGAAGGCTGTACATACATTTGTATGTGAGAGCATCTATGTGCACATATCAATTTGTTTGATTGTAGGTTGTAGTGCCATGTACAAAGTAGGTTACACAGTTATGTATGTTTAGCAGTATGTTAGTGTGTGTATACAGTATGGTAGACAAATATGTTGATATACCTGTCTAACATATGGATATGTGTGTATGTCAACATATGTATGTGTGTATATATATATATATATATATATATATATATATATATATATATATATATATATACATATGATATGCATATATGTATACATACATAGAGAGAGAGATGCAGGGATACATAGACAGATGTAGATAGAATATTGTACAAACATATCTATGTAATGCACACATACAGATATAGATATATGTAGATATATATACTTAGACAGACTGATCTGACTACCTACAGGTACGACTGTATATGACGACCTGCAACACAGCCTGTCCCACCCCCTCTGTCACTCGCACCCCCTCTGTGCCCCCCCCTCCACATCTATAGCAATATATGTACATCAATATACATATGTGTATATGTATACGGACATATAATATATATATATATCTATATACATACAGATATATCTATATACATATATATATTTATAGAGAGAGAGAGAGAGAGATGTATATAAATTCTGAGTGAGGCACATGTGTACAGATGTATTGCAACAGGTGCCTGGTGACAAAGGCATGGAGTGAACACCAGTGTCAAGTCCGGAGTACCATACCACATTCCAGATCACCTACACCAGTAACCACCAGATATGTGATTGGCTGCCCACCACTGCATGTGTCAGGGGTGAGCAGGGTCAGAAATGTGTACAATAGTGGCCTCAATGATATTCACAGTGGCACACTATCCCTGGAATACCTGCACATGGTATGTGTCAGCGGACATGGTGAGTCAGGTATGGACATGTAGGTCGGTGTACCCCTCCACACCACATAATGGATGCCATGGTATGGCCCTCACATGACAGCTACAGATATGGAGAAGGACACAGTGACATGTACAACACTGTGACAATGCACCCAAACACATTACCAATGTACAGTGACTGACAACACCACAGAGTACACATATGCTACCCACATAGAGGTTACCACTCCCAGATTTACATATGGAAGTCACACCCATGACAGATGTCCAACAACCATAGTAACACCTCCCACCATCCACAACCTAAATGTCTGCTGTGTGTCGTCTGTGCCACTGCAATAGTGTGCACATGTGGAGGTAAGAGTTCCTACCCACAGATAAGACATACCCTGCAATAAACCACACAGTGTTAAGAAGCAAGACTCCCCATGAGTACATGTCACACATACCCCTGCTGAATGTTAGTCAGATAGGTAATATGCCATATGAGTCACCCTGTGTAACTGTGTGACAGCAGCAGGTACCATCACACCACATGTGTCACAATGGTCAGGGTAGCAGAACAGCACGCTGCTGTAGACACAGGGGCAATAGCATATTGTATAGTATTGTATTGTAATGTAATGTATTGTGTTGTATTGTATTGGTATGGTGAGGTGCCTCCTTCATGGAGTGGAACCACTGCTGCTGTGCGCCAGTGTACAGGTACATATCCTGTAGTGAGGCTAGTGTTACATAGCACTTCTATATGTGTGTTTAGCTCCTGTCAGAGGTAATGTAGCATGCAACTGGGGATACCAGCAGGTCCCATCCATGTTGTGTATTCTGCTGTCCTGCGGGTGTCTCTCACCTGGACATCTGTGATGACAGGGAGGTTACAGTCAGCTGGGATAACTATGCCTTAATTCGGGGGAAAGGGCGGGGTGACACCTGCACTGAACCTGTCTGCCACAATGTTGTCGATATCTGTGGTGTCAGTGAAATATTTGTTGTTGTGAACTACCTATAGGCATAGAGGATGGCTCCTGACCAGGTTGCTAACATAACTGAAGAAGGCCTTCTGGTTATCTGTAGTGTCACTCTTGATTTCCCTCTCAATGTTGCCCATGTATTTTGTATGATGGAAAATAGATCCTTACCAGTGCTGCTCAGACATGCCCTCCCTTTAGTGAATTATGCTCTGTCTTGCAGTAGCTTCCATCTTCTGTAATACAATCTGTCTATGGCTGGGGTCCACCAGACAGGATGCTGTCCCTTTGTGAAGAGTGTCTTGGTCATATATGGGATTGCATGATCCATGCATTCGCGGAGATGTCTGTAGAAAGCAATTGTGTAGGGGTCAGCATTGTGGGTTGTATCTGCCACTGGCCCAGTGGGCTGAAAGGATACCATATCACTGTTACAAAGTGTAAAGTTTGTATCTGTAATGTTATGCACTATAGTCGTTTGTGCTGGTGGTGGAGGTGGGATATGTATATCCAGGGCAATCAGTGTGTGGTCAGCTCACAGTAGTTGACGATGTAGGCCATACAGTACCTAGATACAAACCCCCAGAGTGAGGAGGTGCTCATGACCTGAATCAGTGTTCTGACGCTGGGGTTTGGTAGTATGTCGTATGGAGTCTGCCAGGTACTGTTGCACAGTTGCTGGTCGAACACTGATACCTGGCCATCTACGTGTGTATCCACCAATAGACAGACAGATGCTACATATGTGAGCTATGTTGTATCATAACAGTCGAGTAGCATGTGTAGTATGTGTGCCAAATTTTGCTGACATATATTGCTGATACCAGATTATTTTCTTTCTCAGGTACATGGCCCACCCGCGGAATCCCACCTACTCCACAGCTGAGGATGAGGAGATACACCAGAGCCTGGTGCGGGATTATGCAATACTCTTTTCCTGCACCAGCCAGAATCAGCAGAAGAGGGCTGCACTGTGGCAAGACCTTGTCCGTTGGGTAAATGACATAGGCACGCATAATAGGACATATGAGCAGGTACGACATCACTGCAGTGATTTAATCAGACATGTCCATCAGCGTGCGTCAGATATCCACAGGCAACAGGTCGCCACAGGTGGTGGGTTGGCTACACATCCCCACTCACCAGACTGGAGGGACTACTCATGAGTGTAGTGGCTCCAGTCCGCCAGCAACAACAACAGCAGCAGACATGCATTATGATGGAGGCTGGAGCCACACAGCAGCAAGACGGTGAACGTGCAGGTAATATGCCATATGTATAGTTGACTGTTGTGTACACTGGTAGTTAATGCATGTGTGAGGTGTGTCCTTGGTTTGTAGCTGTCACCATAGTATTTAATGTGCAAGTGTGATATCCTCAATATTAGCTGCTGACCTGTGAAAGGCGACTGTAGTACTCCTGACCTGTATCATAGTCAGTAACAATGGCACAGTTGTGCCCACTGACATTAGTTTCTTCACATCTGCAGGACCATCTGGTATAACAGCAATGCAGCCTATCCATGCTGGTGAGTGTGTATTAACAATTCCTGTAATAGTGTTGATAGTAATAGTACTATTTGACTCACTTAGTAGTGCTCTTTGTATACATATAGGTGTGTCTGTGTCTGTGTGTTGATATCACGCATACTGAGTACTGTACGTTTGCGTGAAACTGTGTGCATGTGTGCATGTGTGCATGTGTGCACCTGTGCATGTGTGCACCTGTGCATGTGTGCATGTGTGCACCTGTGCATGTGTGCATGTGTGCACCAGTGCATGTGTGCATGTGTGCATGTGTGCACCTGTGCATGTGTGCACCTGTGCATGTGTGCATGTGTGCACCTGTGCATGTGTGCATGTGTGCACCTGTGCATGTGTGCACCTGTGCATGTGTGCATGTGTGCACCTGTGCATGTGTGCATGTGTGCATGTGTGCACCTGTGCATGTGTGCACCTGTGCATGTGTGCACGTGTGCACCTGTGCATCGCTGGTAATGTGTACACATTGTAAACTGTGTTTCCTGTTTCCTTTCCACAGGTTCTGTTGCTGCTCTGGTGTCATGTAGCAGGGAACCTGAGTCAGGTGCAGTGGGTACTGATAATTATGACATCTGTGTAATGGCACAGGAAGGTATGCCAGGGTCCACCATTGGTCAGCCGATTGACAGTACACAGCTGTCGACCCCATCAATGTGCACAGTTATCCTGCCAATACACCCTTTGTCACCACTGTCCCTAGGTGATGGACAGCATACAGTGGGCATTGACCAAGGTAATGTGGTATCTGTGGCACATGCCTCCCCACACAGCAGCCATGGGCATGGCCCAGAGATGGTACCACACAGACAGATGTCCAGGGGTTCTCGTGGGAGCATCCATGGGCGTACTGCCCCTGTCAGACGTGCCCACAGAGGTCTTACAACCTCAGCTATGTTTCGGACTGTCATGCAGGCACAGTCACGTATGGAATGGTACACCAGACAGGGTCTGAGGGAGCTGGCAGCATGTCGCACAGCCATGACTGAAAGTATGCGTGACATTGCGGCTGCCATCCGTGATTTCACCGATGTCATAGACAGACGTTGTGGGGACATATTAGACCGGTTCCACAACTACATGTCCATGAGCCAGGGCGATGGTGGGTGGTTGAGGTGTCGACGTGGCCGTATGCCAGCAACAGCAACAGCTGGCAGTCGTCACGGATGACAACAGGGCCGCGGCCGCCCCCGTAGTGCCAGCAGCAGCCCCAGCAATGCTGGGTCTGTGCTGTCATCAGACCGCCCCAGGAGACCACGTGAACGTGGCTCTGGCCAGGCCCGACAGGGATCTGTGTCCAGTCAACAAACACCTGCTTCTGATGACAGTACCCAGTCTGGGTTGGTACTGGATATGGTCCGTAGCACCCCTGCAAGGCACAGGTACCGTGTCCGTGGCCAGAGACACTGATCTGTATGACCTGGCAGGTACAGTCTGTGGCTGTCCACAAACACCAGTATATGGCAGCCATGAGGTGGAACTGTGTGCATCCATACACACATGCAAATTGACAACACCTAGGGCTACCACATACACGCACACACTGCATCAACATTGCCCCACCTTCTACTGCTGTCCCTCACCAACACACATACACATACATGTCAATTGGTGGTATGGGTGGCTGACTCAGGCATACCAGGTTCACACCTTGTGCATATGATGAAACTGTGCCACCTCCTGCAATCTGTAACAACTGTGCAGGTACAGGTTAACATGTTGCTGATGCACAGGGTGACCACATAGATGTGTAGTAATAGTATCATGTTGTTAACAGTACTGTGTGCTAAATTAATTGTGGGTATATCACAGCATGCCTGATGCAGTAAGTGTGTGCTTGTCATGTCCTGTTGTCTACACCCATGGTAAATACCATAGTGTATCATCTGCACATGTTGGCATACTGGTGGTAATGATGTCAACAGAAGGCTACATACATAGGTAGCACAGGGGATAGGGTAATGAATGTAGTAATACACAATGATGGACATGTAAATTGCAAGTGGCATGTTGCCCACACTAGACTCTGCATTGCAGATGTTTGAGGATGTTGATATGTGTGCAGTACTACACGACTGGTACAGGACACACAGGAGCACCCTAGCACTGCATGCTCACATCACATACCATGCTAGACAGCCCCAACACACATAACTAACTGTCACAGGAGGGGGAGTCCCCATATATGTCAGGGATACTGTGGTGGCAGGCCAGGAGCATACATCCTACTAAGTATGGAACCACTGAGTGAAGGCTCAGTGTCTGTTATTTGACATGTGTATTACTGCAGGTATGAGCACATGGGTTTCTATCCAGTTATTGTACATCCTGACAGTACATGGTCTGTACACTTGTGTGCACTGAGACTGGACCCTAGCCATCTGACCCGTGTATTTCCATGTACATGTGCATAGTGCCTGCATATTTGCAGTGTTACCTACTGGAACTGGTACAGCTTGTGTGTTGTACAATGGACTACCTGCAGCCCTGTTTACTGTAGCTTTGTTTGCATGCATGTTTGCTTGCAATTACCCTGGAATACTGATCACTCCTGCAATGCATAGTTATAGAGCTTCTGTGGACTCCTAGTGCCATCTGCATAGCCTACTATATGTATGTCCATGTCCCACTTGACAGGATGTCACTGTTTGTCCTGTTCACATGTACATTGCCTGTGACACAGTGCATATGACCTACCTGGCATGTGTCCACGTGAGCAGTCATATATGCTACTGCTAACTAATCACAGGCACTACACCTTCACACATTCGTCTTCAGGTGAACTACCTGCTTTGCTAGGGACGGCCTGCACCTGTCACCCCTGGGCTTTCAGATATTGGCAAAGGCTCTTGCTACCCCCATAGTGCCTATGTTAGGCAGGGCTCAAATGACAAACCCACCTTCATAGGTATCACAAGGGATAGGAAACTAAGAGCAATGCTACCCAACGCCAGAAGTCTAAGCCTCCAGATGCATGCACCCAAAACACTCCTTGGCATGGAAAACATCAATATCTGTGCAGTAACGGATGCCTGGTTCAGGGCTACTGAGAGCACACCAGCACTACCGGGTTTAACCCAGTTGATTTCTTTGAAACAGTCACCAAGGCCATTGACGAGGGGAAGGTGGTTCACACAGCCTACCTGGACCTTGCAAAAGCCTTCACAACAATACCCCACTTGGGTATTCTAGAGAAGCACGCCAGCTTAAATATAAGCCCCTATGTCACTAGATGGATTGCACAGTGGCTCGAGGACAGAACCCACATGGTTAGCATTGCTGGAGCCATGCCAGACCCCACAACAGTTACGGGTTGTGTCCCACAAGGCTCAGTCCTGGGACCCTCTTGTTTGGTATATATGTATTGGAGGTACAGGCCAACATGGACGGACTGTGGCTGTCCAAATATGCAGATGACTGCAAACAGACCACCATAATCGACTCTCCAGCTGACACAAGCATCTTCCAAAGGGGCATCATAGCAACAGACAACTTGTGCCAGAGCCATGGCCTTCTGCTGAACAGTGTTTAGAAAGGGGAATGTGCATCCTGTAGTCTGTTCACCTAGTTGCCAAAAGGGACATTGTCCTCACACACACTAACCCCCCTCAGCCAAAAGTACACACTCGCCAATTGCAGGATTCAAACCCCTGTCTGACTATGTTATGACACTTGAGACGGACACATTAGCAGAGCGCGCTATTTGCATTACTGGGAGTTTTCCCTTCTCCTGCTTTACTTATAGAGTGCTGACATCATCAGTGTTTAGAAAAGGGAATGAGCATCCTGTAGTCTGTTCACCTAGTTGCCAAAATGGACATTACCTTCACACACACTAACCCTCTCAGACAGACACACACACTTGTCATTCGGAGGATTCAAACCCCTACCTAACTATGTTATGACACTTGAAACGGACGCCTTAGCAGAGCGTGCTATTCGCATTACTGGGAGTTTTCTTTTCTCCTGCTATACTTATAGGGTGCTGACATCATCGGTGTTTAGAAAGGGAATGTGCATCCTGTAGTGTGTTTTCCTAGTTGCCAAAAGGGACATTTTCCTCACACACACAAACCCCCCTCAGACAAACACACACACTTGCCATTCGCAGGATTCAAACCCCTATCTAACTATGTTATGACATTTGAGACGGACGCATTAGCAGAGCACTCTATTCGCATTACTGGAAGTTTTCTTTTCTCCTGCTGTACTTATAGGGTGCTGACATCATCGGTGTTTAGAAAGGGAATGTGCATCCTGTAGTGTGTTTTCCTAGTTGCCAAAAAGGAACATTTCCCTCACATACACAAACCCCCCTCAGAGAAACATACACACTTGCCATTCGCAGGATTCAAACCCCTACCTAACTATGCTATGACACTTGAGACGGACGCATTAGCAGAGTGCGCTATTCGCATTACTGGGAGTTTTCTTTTCTCCTGCTGTACTTATAGGGTACTGACATCATCGGTGTTTAGAAAGGGAATGTGCATCCTGTAGTGTGTTTTCCTAGTTGCCAAAAGGGACATTTCTCTACCACAGACTTACACACACACCAACCCCACTCACACACACTGAGCATTTGCAGGATTTGAAACCCCTACCTAATTATGTTATGACACTTGAGACGGACACATTAGCAGAGCGCGCTATTCGGATTACTAGGAAGTTTCTTTTCTCCTGCTGTACTTATAGGGTGCTGACATCATCTGTGTTTAGAAAGGGGAATGTGCATCCTGTGGGGAGGCAGACACCAAGCACACTATGGCTAAGCTGTCATTCCCTAGGGCAAACAGCCTAGTGTTGACCTCTACACCCATATGTTTAATTGTCAAATGCACATTATTTGTTGCTGATAGACTGTTTGCACATCTTTATTGCCATAGCATTCCCTGTTTGTATGAACAACTTGTGCATCTGTGGAAGATGTTTGCATATGGGAGGGATCCACTATATCACGTATGTCTCTGTAGTCATTTAACTGTGTGCACTGGGCAGATTGCTGTAATGTGGTTGGTTCCTGGAATAACACATAACAATACCAGATATGTGTGTCCAACTGCTAAACCGAGATTTGGCCTAAGTGTGTGAGCATGCCCAGTTCAGCCTTCCCATGGCATGTTGTCAAAGTGTGTGAGCATGCCCAGTGTGAGCATTCCATATGTTGGACTCTGCAGCCCACCACATTTGTGAATGAGTGTGAACTTCAACAACTATCACCCGTTTATGGTTGTGTGTTGTGTGTCTTGTTGTGTAGTTACTGTACAACTGCTTTGTGTGTGAACACAACAGGATTATACTGTGCCTGCAGTGTTTGCATGGGATACTTTTCATACAGTTGTCAACATCCATTCACACTGACCTAACACTGTAGTACTGTATAGTGTACTGGTAGTACTTTGACTGTGGTGGACAGTATCCTGGGCTTTACTGCTATCACTGCTTTACATTTCAATAGTGGGCACAACAGCCTGGTTAGGGGCCAGTTGTGTACATCTGACCATGTTGCATTCTGTTCAGATATGACCTAC
This sequence comes from Protopterus annectens, assembly GCF_019279795.1. Lineage (NCBI taxonomy): Eukaryota > Metazoa > Chordata > Ceratodontiformes > Protopteridae > Protopterus > Protopterus annectens. The sequence continues at coordinate 781,003,100 of NC_056731.1, forward strand.
TTCAACCAGGCTTGTCCAACATTGGTAGTGTATTCCACAACATAGGTGTACATTTGCAAACACTAGCGATGTGCCCTAGTCCATGTCTAATGCTAGTTGGAGAGTGTGTTTGTCCTTCAACACACATTGTATGTGGGGTTTGCCATGACATATGACATGGTTAGTTTACTGTACCTCTGTCTACCTGTGACATGACAGTGATACCCAGGATAAATCTACCATCTCCCATCCACTCATCAGGATTCCTATTGAGGAAGATTGATAAGTGACTCTATGGGTAGCCTGTGCTGGGGGTTCACTCATGGGTGGGAGTGGCTTCTGTGTTATGGATCACACAGTACAGCTTGTCCTATGTAAGTCAGTGCTGGGGTTCAGGTCTCTCATGTGCATAGCTCACTGCCATTCAGATTGTACAAGGTGCAGCATGTTTATTGATGCCAGCAACACAGGCAACACATGGCGTCTGTGCAAGCTCTTTGATACTCCTGATGAGGTACTGTTGGGGTCTTTACGGTTGATGGCGGTGTCTGCTGAGGTACATCCCACAGGGGCTATTGTAGTCAATTGTACCGCTGATGAAGGATGACTGCAGAGCCACAATGACCTCCCCTTATCTAGATCTGACAGCCTTCATGATTAGGTGGGTATATGGTATGTTTCTGTAAAAACTACGGCACATGTTTGTCCAATGCAGGATATCTATCACCTCGTGTCCCCAGGTCTCTCATTACATGTTAACTACATAATGGGTTAACACCTATGTGGTAATTGGTGGGCACTTACTGTATATCCACGGGGGTTGACTATACACGTTTCTGCACTTAGCTTGCTGACATGGCTATGGCACCAGTTGTCTGTTTCTATGTGGCCCTTTTGTGGGATGCTTGTGTCAGCTGGTGGATCATATGTGGTGAGCAGTTTGTAGTCCTCTGCAAACATGTTTGGACACAGTCCTTCCATGTTTGCCTGTACCTATGGGACATATATACCAAACGAGGGAGATCCCAGGACAAAGCCTTGTGTGATGCCAGTTATATCTGGTTTGTAGTCTGACATGGCTGCAGCATGTCTGACCATGTCTGTTCTGTCCTTGGTCTGGTTTGCAACCCCTCTACTGACATGTGGGTTTATATTTAAGCTGGTGAGCCTATCTATAATGAACACGTAGGGTATTGTATAGAAGCCTTTGCAAGGTCCAGATACACTGTGTGGAGCACATTGCCCTCATCAATGACCTTAATGACTGTTTCAATTGAGTCACACATGGTTAGGGGCACGATCTGCACTTGGGAAGGCCACACTGGGTTGGGTCCGGTGTCAGTAGGTCCCCAATATAGTTATGTCTGTGGTACATGCTGATCCTTTCCATAGCTGTGCAAACCGAGCTTCTCAGGATTCTGGGGTAGTAGTGTTCAGTATCCATTCAGGCAACACCTCTGTTGAGAAGGACCACTGTTGTTGTACACTGCTCTTTGGGTACATATTCTGTGGTAAGGCTGACATTGAGCAGTAGTGTGGTTTGGCATTCCATTCATCTTGGAGTCCATGTTGCACTAAGCCCAGGACACCATCTCATACCATTGCTGCTGTGTGTTTTGCTTTGTAGATGTTGGCTGTTACCTCAGCATCTGCAATGTCAGGGGGCCAGCAGTCTGCTGGGATAGATATTCTGCATTCGGGGGGGGGGTTTGCACTGCACCTGTCAGGATGTATGTTGGCAATATGTGTGTGTGTTTGTGATATTTGTGTGATTCAGGGCATATCTGTGAATTCCCAACATGGTTCCTACCATCAGTTGTGAAAGCATTGGGATTATCCTTAGTGTCCTGTACAATGTGTATCTTCATAGGTTCATAGGTTCATACTAGGCTATCCACCCTGGGCATTTGTTAGCCTAGCCAGAGTGTGTGTGGCTTTTGACACCTCTTGCTATGTGAATATTATGGCCATTTATGATTTGCTTTGCTGTGCATCTGTCTGGACATGACACAGTGAAGACCCCCAGTGTAACTCTACAATCATCCATCCACTTGGCAAGCTCCCTGTTGAAGAGTGTCAGTGAGGGGCTCTGCCTAACATGGAGTGGGATTCTGGTCCAGGGTGTGGGGAGCCTCTGGATTATGTATCTGTCCCACCAGCACATCCTATTTCATTATTTGTTGAGGTTGACATCTCTCACTCTCACAGCTCCGATGGATTTCTGTTTTCTGGGGTGGAGCATGTCCATTACTCCTGTGTTGGGCATGGCCTCCTACAACAGGCATGCATTGCCTCTGTGTAGGCAGTATGTGACTGGATTCAGCTGGGGTGTCTACAGCCAGGCAGCATATGACATATATTTGACACCCTTTATCCTCTTGGTGAGGTACCTTTGAGGTCTTTCTAACTGCTGCAAGTGTCAGGTAAGATACATCCCATATGAGGCATTGTACTAGATTATGGGTGTGATTAGAGAAAAGTATAGGGGAACAATGACCTCTGTTGCCGTAGATGTGACTCCTTTCCTGATACGGTGTCAAATGTAGACAGTCTACCTAGCAACATTGGCAATGTGGGTGTCACATAACAGGTTACTGTCCACTTGTGTCCCTAGGTCCCTGGTTACTCCTTCCATACATAATGGTTTACCACCTATGTGGTAATTTGTGGTACCTTGTTTGGTATTTGGTGGGACATTCATACTGTCCAGTGTCTTCAGGACGGCTGGGTGGGGTTATTGTGTGTGAGAGTGCGGTCTGTAGCATGCTACGGACTGCACAGCAGTCTTGCCTACAGTTAGTTGCACATGGGTGGACTCCAATGCCTTGTGCATTGTCAGTTACCTGGACGTATGGGTGTCTGTGCTGACTATGGATACTCACCCTCCTTTTATGTTTTGTTCCAGGTTTTGGGGCCATGACACATGATACGTGGTATAACCTGGTAGTGATGGTGTGCTGCCAGGAGGCTTGCAGCAGGTTTCTGTCACTGCACAGACATCGGTGTTCTCCATTCTGGGGATGGCCTCGGGAGCATGCATATTGGGGTGTACACATCTGGCATTGGTCAGCATTTCCCTTATGTTTCTTCCCACTTATGTTTTCTAGGGTGGTGGGTCAGTCTTTTCAGCCTTGCCTACAAAGGCTCTATGGAGGTGGCAAAGGCCTTATCCAATATTCAGATGCCCAGGGGTAACAGGTGCAGGCCATCCCAAGGACAGCTGCGTGGCTTGTCAAGCATGACATCCCAAGCAGACAGACATTGGATCCCCTTGGAATGACACCAGTAAGTGTGCCACTTGCTATGACTGATCATTCCGTGTTGGTACTGTGGCATTATTCTTGGTAAGGGTAGGATGCTGCGAACGGTGAGTGTCATACCGGCCTGGACTACATAATGAGATAGCTCATCTATGTCTCTTTTCATGTAGTCTAGGGCGGTACATCTCAGGTCATTCCCACCAGCATGGACTATGACTGCATCATATTTATACTTGCTTTGGAGTGACCTACATACTTGTTATGTGGCATATTGTGGCAGCCTACAGGCAGCTTACTGTACCCTTTCCCTTGTTCAGTCTGGTGTGCGGGACAGCAGTGTGTCTGACTATGGAGTCACCTATTACAACTGTATCAGGCATGTTGTTTCTCCTTCTGGCCTGTGACTGTTTGGCACACCAGCTTTGTGTGCTATGTGTTGCATGTGCTATGTTTGGAGGCTGTTTGATTGGGTGTCTGCTTTAGAGGCGTCTGTTGGTGTGCTGTGTTTGCAATCTGTGCCTCCGGGAATGTTTTTCTGTGTTTATGTGTTTGGTTTGCAGTTGTGATAGGTCTATGTGGGACTGTGTTTGTGGTGTGTGTGGTTACCTTCTCCTACTGACTTGTTTTGGGGGTACTGGGTTGAGGGAGCTCAGCCTCCAGTTTGGATGGATGGTTGCATCTCTCACATATATTTGTATTTCTTGGGTGGAGTTGGGGATTGTCTGTGTACTCGGGGCAGGTGTGACATTGCCTCAGGATTCACAGATACCACTTGTTGTGGCTGGCCTTAGTGGATTGCATGTGTGGACAGATTTTATTGCCATACTACTGATCAGTGATTACTTCATTGTTCATGTTTGCTCTATCATGTAGTAGCTTCCTCATTCTCTTGCATGTTTTGGTTATGGCTGGTGATCACCATTCCAGATTTAGGCACTGTGTCTTGTTTTAATTTAGGACTGCATAATCCAAGCATTCCTAGCAGTGTTCATGGAATGGCTGTATTACAGGTTCTGAGGTGTGGCCCATATTTTGCACCTGCACAGGACCTTTAATGGATTCCACATCAGTTTGGAGGAGTGCAAATATTGCTTAACGCATGTTTTCCACTGTGGTATTCCGGCCAGGGACTGTGGTCAGGATATGTATATCCAGTGTGATTACTCTATGGTCTGGTTTTACCAGTGAGCAATACACTTCTCATCTTGACATACAGTACCCATGTTGCTGATTATCACATCCATTATGCTTACCCCTCTTGTGGGAGTGGTACGTTGTTCCTGGGCCTTTTGGTTTGTGGATTCTATGTACTTTTGTCCTACACTATTGGAGCTAGTATAATGCTCCCAGTCTATGTCTGGGTATTTGCAGTCACCCAATATAATGTGGTTTGGAGGACGTGATATACTCATGTATTCCAGCATAGGCCGGATGCAGTTCCTGGTGTTGGGACAGTAGTCTGTAGCAGGCTATACACTGGGGGGCAGTTTTAGCCACTGTTACTTGAGCATGGCTAGTCCATGCTGCTTTTTGTTGTGGTCCCGACATGAGGGTGTGGTTATCCTTGAAAATTCTTGCTAGTCACCCTCCTTTTGTAGCTTGTTCCAAGTTTTGAGGCTGTACAGCACAGTATGAGGTGTAACCTGGTAGTGTTAGGGTGCTGTTGTGAGCCTTGCCTCAGTTTTCTGTTACAGCACAGTTATCAACATTCTCCATACTGGGTGAGTTTAGACTGCATGCATCTTGCTGTTTCAACGTATCCCTTATCTTATTCTTATCCCTTCTGGTACCTATGGAGATAGGTTTGTGTTTTGAGTCTTACCTATTCAGGCACACTGTGGGTGACAACAGCCTTTGCCAGTATCCATACAGCCTGCACTGATAGGTGCACGCCAGTCCTAGCAGGTGGTGCATCATGTCATGCTCAGCATGTCATCCCAGACTGGCACACATTGGGTCCCCTTTGACTACCTGCAATACTTCAGTCAATTGTTGCACTTGATCATCTCGTTGTCATGTTGTGGCATGATGCTTGGTGAGGGTAGGGTGTTAGTCAGGGTCCTCAGGTGTGCATATAGTACTTGGTGTTACATTACTTAACACATAGCATTCATGCCTCAGGTGGTGCTGCAGGGCTGCCTCTGTCGGATGCGCATATTACACTTCCCTGTACATGTTTGTGAGCAGGTTGTGTCACGTTAGGCATCCCTGTTACTATATGAGTGAGTCGTAGAGGGGTATCATTCCCAGGGTTCCTACTGAGCCAATGTATGTGCTATTGTTGCCTCTTTGCCAAGGCCAGGGCATACTGGGCACGCCTCCTTCTGCCTACTGGGGCAGGCTCAGGTTGTTCCTCCTCCGAGTCACGCTCTGCCTGTGATGGCCTTGGCAATGGTGGGGCTGTTTGGCCCAGCCCTGTGCTGGTCCTGCTGCAGCTGTTTCGCAAGATCATATTATGTAGCATAGCACATACCATGACAATTTGGGTACATGTAGTTGGTGTGTACTGCAAGGCTCCACCAGATGTGTCCAGACACCGGAACCGTGACTTGAGCAGCCCAAACACATGCTCTATTACATTACGTGTTTGTGCGTGTGCCTCATTATGGCGTTCCTGTTCAGGTGTGTGTGCGTTTCTGATGGGTGTCATCAGCCACGGCTCCAGTGCATAACCTGCATCCCCCACTAGGTGTCCGTGCGGGATGTCCCCATTGGCAAATGTCTGGTACAGCTGCGTCAAAGGCCAGATGTGGGAATCGTGGTAGCTCCCAGGACAGCCGGCACACACATTCATTATTATGCCCTGGGCATCACACATGACCTGGCAGTTGATGGAGGGGAAGCCCTTGCGGTTGATGTATGCCCTACCCCGCTCACTGGCTGGTGCTTTGATGCATATGTGCGTGCAGTCTATTGCACCCAGTACCTCAGGGTATTCCGCTATTTGCTGGGAGAGATGCATATTGCTGGCCAATACCTCACGGGCATTGGGGAAATATACATGATCACCGACATGTGCTGACATGGCATCCAGGAACTGGTGCAGTACCCTGGAAGCTGATGCCTGTGATATCCCCATCATATCACCAGTTGGTCTCTGGAAGGTACCTGTTGCTAGTATTCTTAGGCCAACACATACCTTGGTTTCCACTGGGATGGGTTCCCCTCTGTTGGTTCTGTGTGTGAGGCGTGGCCTGCACAGCTCCACTATTTGCTGCAGGAGGTCTCTGTCCACTCTATAGCGCTCAACTTTCTCCAGCTCATGTAACCCGTGGTAGGTGACCCTGGGCCTGTACACTCTTCTCCGTCTCCTCACTGCGGGTTGTCTGGCACCATCTGCATTGTCACCACCCTCAGCAAGTCGCCTATGTCTCATTATGACAGCTATGGCAGCCCCTAACATTTCTGCTCTGAGTTCAGCTTTTTCAGTTTTCACTTCTGATAACTTAACTGCTGTCTTGCAGTGTCTCTTGGGAGAAACATTCTGCACTGCTGTTTGCAGAGTTTTAAGTGCTGGGCTGGGCTAGTATTCTGCCTGTGTAATTGCCTGCATCTAATTGTTTTCACCTGCTAGCTCCAGCAGTATTCCCTGCTAACTTCCTACTACATCTGTTGCTTCCTTTTTCCTTTCTGTTTCCTCAGGGTGGAGCCATGTGCAAACCAGCAGAAACACGTTCACAGTGGCTTACACGTGCGCACACATACTTACACAGTTCAGAATCTGCTTATTCGGTTTTAGGCGCGTGCACGCCCACGCAACCAGTGTTAAACATCTCCCAACACGCTCCCACATGCTTAGTCTGCCTTACACGCACGCACACTGCCTTACTCGCGCTTCATGGCGCGCACACGTGCGCATACACGTCCAGCAAGAAACTTTGGTACAGGCAACAGTGTACACCTTCCATTTCTTGACTTTCTCATGTTTACTTAGTGGCACACCTCTTTCCTTGATATCTGTCTGACATCTGTCATGTAACTCTAACCTCCAATGACCTGCATTTCTTTCTACCATTCCCCCCTGTGATGTCACCTATCTCCTACTCTGTTCCTTCCCATTATGTAACTCTTACACTACTCAGAATGTGCTCATTTGCTATGTGACAGTGGAATTCAGTATCCTTACACTCATTTGCATCAGATTGCCTACTAATGCTTAGTTACATCTCTTAGACTCAGCTTCCCCCCTTAGCAACCACTACACGGTGGCCATGTTGGTTTTGCTCTGCTGGTCCCTGCATTGACATTCCATGTATTGCATAAACCCTACATTTGTAGGTTTAAAACCTTCTTTTTTATGTTCTATACAACGCAGCCCATTTGCGCGGGGCTGCGCTGGGTTTAAACATCGGCAATCACCGAAAAAAAAATTTATATTTTAATATATTTGCATCAGGTTACCTTGCCAATGGCCACATATTTGGCCATTGGCATGCTGCCTGACACATATGCACCCTTTATTTGGAGCTGACATGGCTCCATTGCCGTGTTTGCAGAAACGTACTCAGTTGTCAACTGAGTACATTTCTGCAGCTAAAATGGCTCTTACACGGGCTGTTCTGGGCTTCCTGGATCGCTAATCAGCCTCATTTGAATGCTATTCGGCTGCAAGTGAGGTGATTAGCTTATCCACGCTCACTCCGTGTAAGAGACGTTTTAGCTTGACTCTTACACGGACTTTGGGCTGTTCCTGATCGCGAAGGCCGCATGGAGTCTTACACTACTCCTAGACTCCGTGCAAGCCTTCGTGAATCCGGCCCTTTGTCTTTACTCCTTCCACATCTTATGCATCTTTAAATTAAAGGTTTCTTATTATGCTCAATATATCTTTATTTGCTTGCTCGTGTCATACTATGCTTAATTTGTTTGTCCAACTTGTTTATTTCAGTTTTTAAAGTTGTAGTTTGACCTCTTTTTCATTTCTTATACTTTCTGTCTCTCACCTTAATCAAGTATCTTGTTCTTATGGAAATATATCCTTTTAACATTGTGTGCCTAGATCCTGATGTTAAACATTTTTTTTAAATTTTTTTGCATTCAAACAATTCCTCTTTCAAAACTTTTTACATTCCTTCTGCAGTTTTCCACTGAATGCATCACACCAATTAGTTTTACATAGTGACTATTTTGCTTCCATATAATCTGTTATTAATCTTCTGTGGATTGGTTTAGATTTCAGTTTGGTAAAATTATCTAGCAACAAATTAATCTTTCTAACCCCATGATCACTGCAGATCAACAGTGGTAAAACCTGACATGAAGTAACAGTAATTTCTTTAGGAACACAAAATAATGTCTAGTATGTGAACATACATTCTGAATGATTTCCTTACTAATGTTGTTGAAATAATTTTGTTCCCATCTGTTTCTGGTAAATTTAAGTCCCCAGCCATTATTATTCTTCCCTATCGTGTTTCATTCAAGAAATTTTGAATTCCTCCATGGCATTAGCACTTGACTTTGGTGGTCTATACACTCCAACAACTGTTATATGTTCCAAGGTTGTCTTTATTATCACAGTTGCATAATCTATAGTATTGGTGTCATCATTGAACATGTAATAACCACAGGTCTAATAACTATATTTAATCCCTATCATAACACCTCCATCTGATTTTTTGTTGTAATGTCTCTTATAGTAAAAACATTTATACTCTGACAGATGTGGTTTCCAGCCATTGTTCTTTAAACATGTTTCACAAACAATAACAACGTCAACCTTGTAGGAACATAGCAAATTTTCCAATAAAAAAAAAAATATTAACAACCATCAGAGATGCATCAAAAGTTATCTGTGGAGTGTTACATTTTTGAACTGGCAAAAACCCTGCTTTCTGTTTGTCAAATATTGTAAAATGCCTGCTGCAAAAATTCTCTTTCCTGATCTCCACAAGTGTACACCATCCTGTCTAAACCCATGTGTGCCCACTATGAGGTGTGAATGCTCTGCACATTTCCATTTTTAACAGGGGACATTTTTTTCATGTAGGTATTTACCCAAAAAATCTTTTCATTCATGGTGACCTGTCTCTCTTTATAAATATTATTTGTAAAAAATATGTCCTAATACCTGTACAAACTATGCTATCTAAGAGGGATGTAAGTTCCCTACTAACAGTCAAAGAGTCTAGCGGATGAGGTCTTTTGTACCGACATGAGTAAAAACATATCCGTACTTCCTTACATTAAGGCTTTCTAAGGCCTGTCTCATGTCCTCTATTTTTGCTCCTGGCAAACATAACACTATTCAATGTTCATTATCTTCTCTGCAAATGTAAGTATCAGTTCCTCTAATAACTGAATCGCCAATTACAAAATTATCTCTTTTGGCCAGATCTGAAGAAAATTCAGTAATAGTTGATCTAGCAATTGTTACAAAGGAATGATCTTCATCACCATTATTAATCCCACTCTTTTGATTGCTTATTAACTTTGCAAGCAGAAAATTCTCATCTAGTTAGTTTTGTAAATCCACAGCTGCAGCCATGTTGTCAACATCTGTCGTTCTCCTTTTTCTTATGGTAATATTCTTCAAACCTTCCATGTTCAGTTATGATTTCTTCCTTTTCATCTGCCCCTTGCCTCTTTTTTCTATCTTCTTTTGGAAAAAGATGCCTTTTTCTGTAGATTGAAGGTTTTCCGATAGAAAAATGATATCATTCTCATAATCTGTGCCACATAAAGCAATGTCCTTTTAGCATGTATTCTATTTTATTTACAGACATTTATCATTTTTTCTTCCTTGTTATTTGTTGTAAATGTCTTCCTTTCTTTCATGTTTTATTTCCTTCTATATGCTCTGAATCCTTAGACTGATGGGTGGAGCCATGTGCAAACCAGCAGAAACACGTTCACAGTGGCTTACACGTGCGCACACATACTTACACAGTTCAGAATCTGCTTATTCGGTTTTAGGCGCGTGCACGCCCGCAACCAGTGTTAAACATCTCCCAACACGCTCCCACATGCTTAGTCTGCCTTACACGCACGCACACTGCCTTACTCGCGCTTCATGGCGCACGCGTCTTATACGCCCAGCAAGAAACTTTGGTACAGGCAACAGTGTACACCTTCCATTTCTTGACTTTCTCATGTTTACTTAGTGGCACACCTCTTTCCTTGATATCTGTCTGACATCTGTCATGTAACTCTAACCTCCAATGACCTGCATTTCTTTCTACCATTCCCCCCTGTGATGTCACCTATCTCCTACTCTGTTCCTTCCCATTATGTAACTCTTACACTACTCAGAATGTGCTCATTTGCTATGTGACAGTGGAATTCAGTATCCTTACACTCATTTGCATCAGATTGCCTACTAATGCTTAGTTACATCTCTTAGACTCAGCTTCCCCCCTTAGCAACCACTACACGGTGGCCATGTTGGTTTTGCTCTGCTGGTCCCTGCATTGACATTCCATGTATTGCATAAACCCTACATTTGTAGGTTTAAAACCTTCGTTTTTATGTTCTATACAGCGCAGCCCATTTGCGCGGGGCTGCGCTGGGTTTAAACATTGGCAATCGCCGAAAAAAAAATTTATATTTTTAATATATTTGCATCAGGTTACCTTGCCAATGGCCACATATTTGGCCATTGGCATGCTGCCTGACACATATGCACCCTTTATTTGGAGCTGACATGGCTCCATTGCCGTGTTTGCAGAAACGTACTCAGTTGTCAACTGAGTACATTTCTGCAGCTAAAATGGCTCTTACACGGGCTGTTCTGGGCTTCCTGGATCGCTAATCAGCCTCATTTGAATGCTATTCGGCTGCAAGTGAGGTGATTAGCTTATCCACGCTCACTCCGTGTAAGAGACGTTTTAGCTTGACTCTTACACGGACTTTGGGCTGTTCCTGGATCGCGAAGGCCGCATGGAGTCTTACACTACTCCTAGACTCCGTGCAAGCCTTCGTGAATCCGGCCCTTTGTCTTTACTCCTTCCACATCTTATGCATCTTTAAATTAAAGGTTTCTTATTATGCTCAATATATCTTTATTTGCTTGCTCGTGTCATACTATGCTTAATTTGTTTGTCCAACTTGTTTATTTCAGTTTTTAAAGTTGTAGTTTGACCTCTTTTTCATTTCTTATACTTTCTGTCTCTCACCTTAATCAAGTATCTTGTTCTTATGGAAATATATCCTTTTAACATTGTGTGCCTAGATCCTGATGTTAAACATTTTTTTTAAATTTTTTTGCATTCAAACAATTCCTCTTTCAAAACTTTTTACATTCCTTCTGCAGTTTTCCACTGAATGCATCACACCAATTAGTTTTACATAGTGACTATTTTGCTTCCATATAATCTGTTATTAATCTTCTGTGGATTGGTTTAGATTTCAGTTTGGTAAAATTATCTAGCAACAAATTAATCTTTCTAACCCCATGATCACTGCAGATCAACAGTGGTAAAACCTGACATGAAGTAACAGTAATTTCTTTAGGAACACAAAATAATGTCTAGTATGTGAACATACATTCTGAATGATTTCCTTACTAATGTTGTTGAAATAATTTTGTTCCCATCTGTTTCTGGTAAATTTAAGTCCCCAGCCATTATTATTCTTCCCTATCGTGTTTCATTCAAGAAATTTTTGAATTCCTCCATGGCATTAGCACTTGACTTTGGTGGTCTATACACTCCAACAACTGTTATATGTTCCAAGGTTGTCTTTATTATCACAGTTGCATAATCTATAGTATTGGTGTCATCATTGAACATGTAATAACCACAGGTCTAATAACTATATTTAATCCCTATCATAACACCTCCATCTGATTTTTTGTTGTAATGTCTCTTATAGTAAAAACATTTATACTCTGACAGATGTGGTTTCCAGCCATTGTTCTTTAAACATGTTTCACAAACAATAACAACGTCAACCTTGTAGGAACATAGCAAATTTTCCAATAAAAAAAAAAATATTAACAACCATCAGAGATGCATCAAAAGTTATCTGTGGAGTGTTACATTTTTGAACTGGCAAAAACCCTGCTTTCTGTTTGTCAAATATTGTAAAATGCCTGCTGCAAAAATTCTCTTTCCTGATCTCCACAAGTGTACACCATCCTGTCTAAACCCATGTGTGCCCACTATGAGGTGTGAATGCTCTGCACATTTCCATTTTTAACAGGGGACATTTTTTTCATGTAGGTATTTACCCAAAAAATCTTTTCATTCATGGTGACCTGTCTCTCTTTATAAATATTATTTGTAAAAAATATGTCCTAATACCTGTACAAACTATGCTATCTAAGAGGGATGTAAGTTCCCTACTAACAGTCAAAGAGTCTAGCGGATGAGGTCTTTTGTACCGACATGAGTAAAAACATATCCGTACTTCCTTACATTAAGGCTTTCTAAGGCCTGTCTCATGTCCTCTATTTTTGCTCCTGGCAAACATAACACTATTCAATGTTCATTATCTTCTCTGCAAATGTAAGTATCAGTTCCTCTAATAACTGAATCGCCAATTACAAAATTATCTCTTTTGGCCAGATCTGAAGAAAATTCAGTAATAGTTGATCTAGCAATTGTTACAAAGGAATGATCTTCATCACCATTATTAATCCCACTCTTTTGATTGCTTATTAACTTTGCAAGCAGAAAATTCTCATCTAGTTAGTTTTGTAAATCCACAGCTGCAGCCATGTTGTCAACATCTGTCGTTCTCCTTTTTTTCTTATGGTAATATTCTTCAAACCTTCCATGTTCAGTTATGATTTCTTCCTTTTCATCTGCCCCTTGCCTCTTTTTTCTATCTTCTCTTTTGGAAAAAAGATGCCTTTTTCTGTAGATTGAAGGTTTTCCGATAGAAAAATGATATCATTCCCCATAATCTGTGTGCCACATAAAGCAATGTCCTTTTTAGCATGTATTCTATTTTATTTACAGACATTTATCATTTTTTTCTTCCTTGTTATTTGTTGTAAATGTCTTCCTTTCTTTCATGTTTTTATTTCCTTCTATATGCTCTGAATCCTTAGACTGATGAATACTTGTATCCAGAATTCCGATGTTGTCAGTGGCATTATCTTGTTTTATAGGGCTGAGTGATCTTTACATACCATAGAAAGTTCCTTTCCTAAATGTATTCTATTTGCCTAACGTTATTTATCTCATCAGTTCAGTCAGTAATATACATACAATAGTTCTTCAAGCTGTGCCAAATGCACAACTGCAGTAATTATCACTAGTAATAATGGTAAGCAAATCATCTAACTTTTGACATGAGGAACACAGATCACCAGTGTTATCAGGTGTTACCTTTCAATATACATAGCTTTTACTACACCACACAAGATGTTTGTGTTTTAGCAAATCATTAATGGCATTCTCATTTAGGGAATCCATATTCAACTGTAAATGAATAAAACAATCTAAAAGAAAAGAATAATCCAAATCAGTTACCACAGAGTACAAAGAGAACTTAAATCAACTTTTGTGAGACAATCACGCAAACAATATATGACTAAATATTAAATTAAGTACAGTAAAGTTGTTGCTCTGACTGTTCAGGTTGTGAAAGTCACACAAAAGCTGAAATTCCTTTATATTGCATGTGAATGCATACAGTAGCTTCTGCTCCTCTATCTCGCAGTTGCACCTCTTTTTAACAGTAAAGATCAACACATCACAAACCAAGACGGGATTGTTTGACAAGCTCAGATTATTTTCTCTGCAGTCTGTGTCAATTTATAGTGCACTATAACCCTTGGGATGGCTAGAGTTTGCCTGTCTAAAACTATCCCTTTCTAACAACTATCAGTGGAAATTAAAGGCAAAACAAACTATAAATCAAAGTAAATCGTCTCGTCTACAAGCTATCCCTTCATTCCTACAGACTGTGAAAAACAATGATAAGAAATAAAATATAAATTTAAATAAAACTTTTTTACCGGGCAGCTGCACAATCAATCAGAAACCAAGACAGGATTGTTTAGATAATATCTGGTTTGTCCTCTCTCCAGTCTCTGTGAATGTATAACTGACCAGGCCCCTTGGGATAGCTAGATTTGACTGCCTGTCGAAAGCCTACCCATTCTAACAACTAACAGTGAAAATTAAAGGTAAAACAGCAAATTATAAATTAAAGTAAAGCTTTTTGTCTACAAGCTATTCCATCTTTCATACAAAAGTGAAGCATAGTTGCAAAAATAAACTATAAATTCAAATAAAAACTTCTCTTACCAAGTTACTGCATAGTCAATCACAAACCAATACAGGATTGTTTAGATAAGCTCTGGATAATTCTGAGCTAATTCTGAAATAAATGGATAAGGAATGTAAGAGATGTATTTGCACAATGTCACTTGAGGCAAATCGCTCACATAAAAGCACTCCTAATGCCAATCAGGTTGTCAGTAGTACAGACGCTGCACCCATCACACACAGAACAAAGCAGACACATAGACCCACATATGTCAATGCATTTAAATGTAACCTTCCTAAAGCCCAAATACCTCCTAGATGAAGTAGACATAACAAATACCCTCAGCAGCCCAGAATGCACTCTTTCAAAACAATACCCCCATTAATACATATAGCCACTACTTCTAAACCCATAAGGCAAACCACCACAAAACTGAACATTCTGATCATTGGAGACTGCATTATAAGACACACTGATGTCCCTCTCAACAGGCTGAGTAAGGAGAAGGTCACTGTCAGTTGCTTCTCAGGGGAGAGGATCCACCAAATTATGCACACACTCGGGTCATTGGGCCTCAAGTATCGTATGGCTCAGTCATAGTTCATGTGAGAGTAAATGGCCTTAGATATACCTCTTTAGACTATATGAAGAGAGACATCATGGAGCTCTTGGAATATGTGTCTCAGGCTGGTATGAGCCTAGCATTGAGCAACATTTTACCTTTTTCAAGGATGATGCCACAATATGAACATAGGATGACTGAATTTAACAACTGGCTTAGTTTATGATGTAATTCTAAGGGGGTGCAATATTTGTCAGCATAGAAGGAGATGGTCAACAGACTACTCTGCTTTACTAGGGATGGTCTGCACCCTCCCCTCTAGGCTTTCAAATATTAGCTAAACCATTGCCCTCCTCTTATTTGTAGTACCTTTTTTAGACAATGTCAAACTGAAAGTACTTCCTGCATAGCAGATCAAAAACCAGAAAAATCTAAAGGTGCTTACTGTTCAATGCTAGGAGTCTAAACAAAAAACTCCACTCCATACAAGCTCTCTTCACCTTAGAGAATGCTGACATCTGTGCAGTTACTGAGACAAGATTTAAAGCCGTGGAGAGCACACAGGCAGTACAAGGCTATAATGCATTTTGCACACACATTTAGACCAGCTACTACACAGACAGGAACTAAAGGCAGAGGTGTCTCAATCTGCATCAGAAATAAATATACCTCAAGGCTGGACAAACAGGATGATACACTTGAGCTGCTCCATGTTCAAATGACCATAAGAAAAATCCCATAGCACTTCCTTGCAAGGTATAGGTCCCTCTCCATGACGCAGAAACCCATAACATGTATTTAAGCTTACTTGAAACACACTCACTATCCCACCCAATACCATATTCATGGCTGACTTTAATTACCCCACTATTAACTGGGAATCATACATGAAACCATCCATGGAGGCACAAAGATTCCTGGATTTTGTAAACACAAACTCCCTGGACCAGATTGTTCATATGCTGACTAGGGACACAAACATACTGGATCTGGTCCTCACTAATATGGAAGAGTGCTGCACCCCCACTAGTGTGACGTTATCTCTGGTACTGTCAGACCACAAAACAGTCTTATTTGAAGGAAAAATAAAACCTGGAATCACAATTAACCCTGGAATGTTCAGAATCTGCTCTAAGGTTAACTTGTTACTATTAATTGATAACCTGGCAAAATTTCAAACTCCCATAAACCCTGAGAACACTGCTGGCTACACGGATTTATTCACAGAAAGAAAATACAAGTATGTTAATAGCTGCACAGAGGCAGCTGTATCCACCAAGAACAAGTACAGAACTAACTCAAACAAACAAGCCACCCTGGTGGAATCACAACATCAATAGACTCTATCACAGTTGGAAGAAAATCATGGCAAAAATTAGGAGATGTAGCATCCAGCAGGATAAAAGCACCCTTGTCAAAGGAAACATACAGCTCAGTGGAAAAATAAAGTCGACCAAAGGCAAATCTGAGGTAAATATGGTCCCCCAGGCCAAGGACAACCACAAGGCATTCTTTAGCTATGTATGCAGCCTCAAAGGTAATATACAATTGTGTGCAGAGCAAGACCATTGTTAATGAAGCCACCTATACCGAGCTAGAAAATATAGCAAACCTACTGCCATTCAAATTTAGCTCTAACTTTATCCCTCTCTCCCCCTCCCTCAGAAAATACCTCAAATATAACTTCCCCCTACTATCACTAAGGAATAGGTCCTCAATATTCTCTCTAAGGTCAAGAACACTGCACTGATGATCCCAGCCAATATCTCAGGATGCCTTCTGAATAGCATAAACATGACCTATCAGGCCATCTGGAATTGTCATTCATCTATAACCTCCAAGCAGGCTTCATGTCTAACAAATGGAGAACAGCAACAATCATCCCTCTGCACAAAACTGGGCTATCTACAGACCCTGAAAACTACAGACCCATAAGTCTCACTAGTCTTATATGCAAAGCCATGGAAAGAACTATCATGGAAATGATCAATAATGACATGGAAAACCTCCAGACACTGGAACCAACCCAATCTGGTTTCATCAATGGCAGATTATGCCTATTCAACCTACTGGATTTCTTTGAGAAGGTCACCAAAGCAATGGATGAGGGAGAAATGGCTCACACTGCCTACCTGGACAAGTCCAAGCTATTTGAGAAAATACCACACTCAGGCATTATTGACAAACTCAAGAGGTTAGGTCATGTCGTCCACTGGATAGCAAGCTGGCTCACAGACAGGATCCACAAAGTTAGAATTGGGGAGTCCACCTCTACAAACAGGCCAGTCACAAGAAGGATCCTGGGAGCACTCCTGTCTGACATTTACTTCATTGGAAATCAAGGCCAATGTCAAGGGCCTCTGGCTGACCAAATTAGCAGATGATGGCAAATTAGGAGCTGTCATAGAACCCCCCACCAAATATTCTCCAGGAAGGACTGGTACAGAGAAGTAACTTGTGTCAAAGCCACGGACTAAAACTAAATGCCAAAAAAATGCATGATAGTATCCTTCATGAGGTCATCTACCCCTTGTAGCTATCATACTGACAACACACCGCTGAGTCAACCCAGTAGTCAGGGAGTGGGGGACAAACCTAGAGAGTAATCTATCCTTTGACCATTGTGTGTCTACAGTAGTGAGGAAATCATTCTATGTTATGAAACTTATAAACAAAGGTATGGCATCTGGGTCCAAGGAGATCATAGGTCCACTGTATTCAGCATTCATCAGACATATCATAGAATACAATGTCCCCTTTGGGATGCACCTAAACAGGCACATCCAAAAATTGGAATGTCCACAGAGGTTCCTCATTAAAAGAATAGAGGGATAAGTAACATGTCCTGTGCAGGTTCCTTCAGATTCCTATCCCTGTATTCTGTCTCCTACAGGTTATTGAGGGGAGCTCTATGTCTGCAATACAAGCCATTGTCAGACCCCACCGTGATGGACCGCCTGCATATCTGCAAAACAAACAGCACCAGCATTACCCATTGTAATGACTTAAACCTTGCCTTGATATAAATAGGACCTGCTGAAGAGAAAGGTATGTATCCTAGATACTACCCCTTCTCTGGAACAGGCTCCCCACCCATGTGAAGCAGAGTTTCTTCCTAGCCCAGTTCACGTGTAACTTGGAGTATTTATTGGGGAAAAGGAAATTCATCCCTGGTTTGGCACCTATGTCTCTAATGGACACAGGCAGCCTGTAAATGCTTCATTTCTTACACCCCATTATGTAAACGTTTCATCTTCCAAGCCCCTGCTTACACTTATCAAGGGTACCAGAGCTTGTTAGAGATTTGCAGTGCATGGCTAGGCTTAAAAACACCTGAATGATCATTAGCATATTACATACCTATGAACCTATGAAGGGCAGTGGGTCAGGATTTTAACTGCCTTGCCCATGGACAATGCAATGTATGCAGTTTCTAAACTCAGTGATGTTGACTGTTTGAATTATGCCACAGTTAAATAATGTTTGTTTGCTTCTTATAAGTTCACACCAGAGTTGTATATAAAGGAGTTCTGAAAGTACAGGAGGAAGACAGATGAAAGTGTGACTGGACATATTGCAGAAATCAGCACTCATTTTCACAAATGGATTAGTGAATATAATGTCACCATATCTGAAATTCTTGCAGATCTTTTGGTCATGGAACAAACCCTTAGCACTATGCCTGAGTACATAAGGACTGGGTGGTAGAGTTTGAGTGTAGCACTGCTGAGGGAATGGGCTGGGGAAGAGGAGTTGTACCTGCCTAGCAGGTTGCCACTGCATCGGAGGGGACCCAGCACTGCACATGGGTATAGGAGAAACCAAAGGGGGGGGGGTAGCACAAGCCATCTCAGGACAAGGTAGAAGCCACAGGTTAAGGTATATGCCCAGGTTTTGGATTCAGATGTTTTAAATGTAACAAAATGGAGCTTTTTGTCCAGAAAGGTAGAGAGGATCTCAGGTAGCATCAAGCAAAACCAGTACTATAACTGTGATGGGTTCTTTAGAGATAACAGTTATCCCTAACTATCACAACAGCCTGCATCCTATCCTGGTGGAGGGGAAGGAGGCCATTGCTAAAAGGGACACGGCCTCAGACATAAAATAGTGAAAGCTTCAGTAGCTAGATAAGAACACTATATGCCTGGACAGTCAGCACTAGTTACAGGTGTGGGGGGATCCTTTTCAGGTACCTATGAGTAGAGTGCATCTGGACTGGGAATGGGGAATGTAGCAAGCAAGTGGCTGTCTTTGAGGGCATTCCTGCTGTAGTCCTAATATGGAATGACTGACAGTAAAGTACTTTATGTGTATGCTGTGACACACTGGCAGGCATGATGGAGGCAAACATGTAGGGAAGGCAATGAGGGGGGAGACCAAACTGCAGCCCACATCTTACTCTGGAGCTGGCAATGTGGCTATGTCAGAGGGGGAGCCAGTCATTATCAGTTACCCAGGATCTGAGTCACAGCATGGGAAAGGTACTGGGTTTCCGTTGGAAGGTGATACTTCCAGGTAAGATATTAGTGATAGCAGTCTGTCAGTATCTGTGGCATCATTGGCACATGGTACAACACTTTCTTTGGAAAGGAGTTACTAAAGAGCAGAGGGAGTCCATATAATGAAATAAAATATTGTTATACAAGGAATAAGCAACTGAAGGAGGGCTACAGTGAGAAGTAATACCATAGATGGTAGTGCCCGGTGCCTTCTAACTGGCTTTTCTGGTCATAGTCTATGATAGTCCTTTTGTAGACCATACGAGCATAAAGACTATCAAAATATGGCTTATGCAGAATATTTATTGGGCTGGGATTGTAAAGTATGCAACAAGGTATTACAAGACCTATGAACAGTGGCAGAAGACTGGCAAGGTTGAAGACAAAGACATGGAATATTTGATGCTTTGCTCTGTTGTAGAGGAACTGTTTCAGATGATAGCTATAGATATTGTGGGACCTCTGAGTATCCCAAGTTTTACAAGTAAAGAATATATCCTGGTACTGGTAGATTATTGCACTAGGTACCCAGAAACAGTGTCTCAGTCTTCCACTGAAGCACAGAAGGTGACAAATGTTTTGCTTGACATTTTCAGCAGGGTCAATTTTCATAAGAAAATACTGACAGACAGAGGTGCCATCTTTATGTTCATAGGTTAATAGGCTGGTACTAGGCTATCGGCCGTAAGGCCTACACAAGCCTAGCCATAACAATTCCCTGGTTATTTCTTCCCACAATATTTACTTCCCAGTTAGATCTGCTGGCATATTTATGGAAGTACTGTAGAGTAAAACACTTGAAGACTACCCCCAACCAAGCACAGACCAATGTTCTGGTGAAGATTTTAAACTCTACACTGAAAACCGTGTTGCAAGCATTTGCAGACCAGTTCAAGAGGGAGAGTGTGACAATTATCTGCAACATTTTCTGTTTCCTTACAGGAAGCTGTTCTAAGAATCCATGTTATTCAACATTTGAACTACTATATTGTCACTAAGTAAGGGAGGCTCTAGATTTAATTTGTTATGAGTGGGTGGGTTAGTGTGATTTTCTCAAGACGTCTGTTTTAAACTATACGTTAAACCTCAGGACTAAGCTTAGGGAGTTCATGGGAATGGCTCAGAAGTACCTAGCTTAGACACAACAGCAGCAGCAGCAAAAGGCCTGGTAGGACAAGACAGACAGCATCAAAATGAGTTCTGTAATGCAATAGGTGATGGCACTTATTGCTCTGAGACACAACGAGCTGCAGGCAGCCTTTGAATGTCCTTTTACCATTGTAAAAAATGTACAGCGATATCAATTGTATGATAGATTCGATAAGCAGGATGCCAAGCGCAAGTTCTACCATGTTAACATGATAAAGATGTATCATGATAAAGAGGTCCTAGTATTTAGTACCTGTAGTGAGTTGCAGGAGGAACCAGAGAGGGATCGGGAGGTAGGCCTATGTGAATAAATACTATTTTGGATGTGGCACCTGCCAATACTTGCTGGCTTTTTCGTTTTTTCCAAGCTAGGATTTACCCACCTTATAGAACACTGCATAGGCACAGGACCCCAGTGACCAATCACTCTCCCTTCAAAGTGTCTGAAAGAGTTAAACTAACTCCAAAGGAGGAAGTGAAGGACATGTTGGAACCGGGAGTAATCAAGGAGTCCAACCATCCCCGGGCTTCACCAGTGCTGCTGGTGCCAAAGTGAGATGACATCACCCAGGTCTGTGCAGACCACATGAAACTGGACAGTCACATACAGTCAGATGCTTCCCCAATGCCTAGGACAAATGAAGCCGAAGAGCAGCTAGATGGTGCTAAGTATCTAACTATGATTAACTTGACCAAGGGGTATTGATGAGATACCTTTGCACTTGCAGAGAGAAACCAGTGGCTGTGACCCCATTTGATTTGTATGAGTTTACAAAAATACCTTTGGCATGAAGAAAGTCCCAGAAACCTTTCAGAGTCTGATAGATTGCATCCTAGCAGAAGAAGGTGATTATGCCCTTGGAAATCTGGATGACACTGCCATCTACAGCCACTCCTGGGCAGAACATGTACTATATGTCAGGGAAGTGTTGGGCAAACTGCAAAAGGCAGGGCTAAGAATCAAGATTAGCAAGTGTCAGCTGGGTATGGCAGAAGTACCTTGTCTGGGTTACACTGTGCGTGATGGAAAGATTAAGCGAGAACCTTCCAATGATGTGGCTGTTCTGTCATGGCCAACCACTATTACCAAGAAATATGAATGGGCATTCTAGGATACAGCAGAGTATTATAGGAAATTTCCTCCTCAGTATAGTATAGTATGATAGCTACTCCCCATACAGACTTTACTGGGAAAAATAGAGCAGATAATGTTGTCTGGGCACCAGCTCATGAGCAGGCATTTCAAAAACTAAAGAAGGCTCTTGATGGACCCATTGTATTAAACTTTCATGATTACAGTCAATAATTCATTGCATAGCCAGGTGTCTCTAACTATGAAGGGAGACTGCATTAGACAGGTTTCCTCAGAGGAAGATGAGCACCCTGTTATGTACATGAGTCACAGACTTCACCGCAGGAAGAAGTATTATGTAGCCATACAGAAAGAATATCTCAGTATATTCTGGGCTTTCCATAAAGTACAGTGCTACTTGTGGCAAAAAGTTCACTGTTGTGGCAGTCCCTTTAAAATGGCTGCATAGAACAAGGAGACAGAATGAAAGCTTCTTATATAGAATTTAGCCTTGCAGTTTTATGGTTGGCCATGACAGAACAGCCACATCATTGGAAGGTTCTCGCTTAATCTTTCCATAATGCACATCAATGTGGTAGTGCCAACAGTAATGCAGATGACTTATCCAGAAGAGCTACAGGATAATGTACCAAAAGGGAGCACCCTTGTCTCAAGTTTCATTTCCTGAGAGATATCTTCACAAGATGCACATGAGGCTGTTAAGAGGAAGATGTGAACTCAGGGGATAATGCCAGAGAAAAAGAAACAGAATGTAATGTATTATTTTTTTCTTTGTCATCTCTCACGGTCATCTGCAGAGTATTGTTCTCATGGTTGGGGATATTGGACTTTGTCTTTCTGCTTATCAAAGAATAAGGAATGTTTTTAAAATGTGTTGAATCTCCAGACAAGCTGGCTGTTTCTGCTAATGTAACAAAGATGAAAGATCAGAAACTATTCCCTTCTGCTGGAATGTAATTTCTATAACTACTTATCATTAAGCCAGTAATGGGGGATTATAGATTCAAACAGTGCATATGTAGATGCATATTGGTTATGGTTGCTATTATATGCCATAGAACTAGTTTAATCCTTTTCTCAGCAATGGGATGATGAGGTCACGGACATTGAAAGTTGGGGAAAAGCCATTTTATATAACTGTGCATAAGGAGAAGTTGCAAAAAAAATGTGATGTTGAGGCTGTCCTGCTTGTGTGGAACAACCAGTGAGTACCAGTTATAAATTTATCTAAGGTAATTATTTCTATAGTAATCTAGCCAGGTTTCTTAGGTAGACAGAGCTTAGTTTTTTTCTGTATGCATCCTGTGTATGTTATTGCTTTTTATTTGACTTCCTTGCATGTGTCAGCCTACTTATATTTTACTCTGTATTTGCATTATTTTATTTATAATTTGAGTAAAGTTTATTCATTTATTTACCTTTAAAAATCTTATAGTTGGTGTTTATTATAAGTATATTTGTGCACAATTGTTTGCCTGCAAATAGTGTAACCATTATTTATACTATTAGCAAGTTGTATGGTACACATAGTATTCTATGTGACTGCTTAATGCCCATTACCAGTGAAATAAATATTAATTATTTTATTGTATATTTAATTTGATTTAAGAGCAGCAGATAACAGGAAGTCTCTGACTTCCTCCAGAGTAGTGGCAGCACTACCATGTTAGGAAGAATGCTTTGGGTAAATGGAGAATTCTGCCAAACGTGTGTGTGTGTGTGTGTGTGTGTGTGTGTGTGTGTGTGTGTGTGTGTGTGTGTGTGTGTGTCTAGGTGCATGTGTGTGTGTGTGTGTGAAAGGCAGTTACCATAGATAAAGGAGCACTGATTCACAGAGATTGCAGTGAGTTAAGGGCCTATGAGAGTGATGGGAGAAAGACTCAACTAGTAAGTGGCCTGTGTGCAGCTCAGTCTGAGTGTGATGGTTGGATGCCCATACCTAAGATAGTATATTCTCTTTAAGTTTTTGGAGTAAGGCTGTACTTTTTGAATCATTATTTCACCATTGGTTGACAGTGATGGGATTCAAACCCCATCAGTCAAGCTATCTCAATGTGGCATCCTCCCACCCGAGTGTCAGTTTTAGGGGCTGTGGTTACAGCTCACTTCCACATATAGTGTCAGTGGCGTCAGTCCCCTGCCACATTTGGTGGCAGTGGTCCCGATAAGATATCACACTTTAATATAATCGGCATTATCATTCAAATATGTGCATGTAGTGCAAACATCAGCTTTGCAATCTGTTGCTATTGCTGCATTGTGTTGCCACATTTCTCAAGAAATAATTTCAATAGTATAGTATGTATTTTATTTAAAAATGTTCCAGCCCATCCACTTAGCAGATGAATGAGAGCTGTCATCAGCCTGACATCAAACAAACATCACTTACTGGCTTCACTGAGTGGATTGTGACTTTGCAGGCTATATCAGACTGGCTAATTAAACATTCATAAGGGGATCCATTAACCATATTATCATGCTCATGTTTTGAACCTTGTCCTTGATCTTCAGTGAAAATGCAGTGAATGTCCATCTACAAGTGGAAGAAATGGTCACTAGTTCTTAAGAAAATAGTGTATATATTTTCCTAATACAAACCATGTTACAAGATGTAATATTCAGCTGTGTGTTGTATAGCTGCTTGGGATTAGTATACATCTTTGGAGTCTTGAGAACACTTGAACTGATTTATGTCTCACTGCATACATGATATTGATTAGTTTCCAATAAATACACACCTTCATGTGTGTTATTCTTTACTTATATATGCCATCAATTACAAAAGTCTTGCCATCAGATTGCCAGATCTGCACCTGATCACATATCACATATTCAGAGATCCTTCAGAAATTTGGCTGGATTGCACATCTCTCATGTTTTCTCTTTCCCCAAACTACTCACCTTGGAAGACTAGTCCGTTCTGATGCACACTTCTACAATGGCTTGACTAGCTGTCTCCAGATGATGCACACTGACAGCAGATGCAGCAATGCTGTATACTAGTGCTACACTCTGGAATTTTGGCATTAACCATGCTTAAAAGGGTTTGGGGCTGTGTAAGTTGGGAATTAACTGAATTGCCAAACTGACCAATCTCTTTTATGCTTGACTTGTGTTATGTCTAATTTTCAAAAATGTTTTTGGCAGTATAAGTCTGGAATTACCCAGACTGCCAAATTTTCTATTCTCTTAATCGTGCAGAATACAGTTTGTCCATTTCTTCTTAATGAGTTATTAATTGCATTATGCATAAACTGACAATATATATAATTTGTAAGATCCTCTTATAAGACAAGTATGCATGCATTTTAGCATCAAGCATTTTTTTAAGGATTTCTTGTCTGTGCCTTATGATGTTTAGGAAATATAGTCAACTTTACTTGTTGTGCTGATGTTAACCCTTTTCTTCCCATGCTTTCAGTGATTATGGGCTGTGCTCAACATAATAACTCAGTTACCAAAACAAAATAATACAAAAACAGAAGTCAAATGAATATGCATATGGACAGATAGTGCTGAAAATGAGATCTGCTTAGGTGGATAACCCAGTGAAACCCCCCTAAATGAATAAGTAAATAAATAATAAACGAATAGGTCGATGCACATGTATAGAAACGGACTTTGCTGGGCTAGTCACTTTGGTTAACAGAATAAAAAAAATAACAGCTAGATAGGTAATAAAGGGATGCATAAAATAAGGATACATGTTTTACAGATGTAAGTGCAGTTTTACAGATATCACATAAAAACATTTATCCCACATCTACTACTCCATGAATGTGTATGATTCCTTTGTTGCAGAACTACTTGTACTACCATATAACAGACCAGAATGAGCCTAACTGCAAGTGTGTATGACACACATGAAGCAACTATGTATCTTATAAGCCAGTGTTACTCTGTAGAGAGGAAGATTCCCTGATTACAGCCAAGGAGGCCCGGGTTCAATTAGTGGCACAGGTGCCTACGGCAGTGGGAGGGAAGAATGTGCATGGGAATGGGGTGCATGTCAGGGGCACAGCAAGTAGTTCGATGTAGCTGGTGGGCAGGGGAGAAACAACTGCAGATGATGGGTGGGGTAACCTCCTGACATAAGGTGTTTCAGCACTGATGCCCATTGAATGTCCCATCCTCAGAACACTGCTCATGACATGCAGGTGAGGGAATTAAATAAAAAAAAACACAGAAGCAATATGAAACTGTCCTGAGACACCTCAGTCTCCTTGTAGTCCCCAGTTCAGGATAATACCAGGATGATGGTCAACTGCTTGAGACAAAATAAATAGCTCAAAAAAGAAACTATGAACCATGTGGCTTATAACATTTTTATGAAGCCGCAAGCCATACTAGTACCAGAGTACTGTTTTAGCTATGTATTTTACTTAAATATTCATGTCTGTATCTCTTACAGGTATAATCTCAGAGTGATTGATTGTAACATTCTTCATATTCTATGTTATTTTGTGTATCTGTAATTTAATTCTTATATTCCATGCATATGTCTTGTAAAGTAAAGACTGCTTGGTTCACTCCTTTAAAAGGGAAAAATGTCTCAGTGGAATTCACTCAGTGAACAAATTTAAAATAAATAGATAAATAAATGGAGAGACAGTACATTTTTGTCATGATCATGTTCTTAATTTATACAAAAAAATGATCTAATGATATTGCTTACAGGTGTACTGCAGAATTTAAAATGTAAAAGATGAACCTTTGTGACTCCACCATGAGTAATTATTCTTCATCTGAAAGGAGTGGATGGCACACCTCCACAGTAACTGAGCTGGAACAAGGCCATCAATGTAATCATGAACCATGACTTTTCACTGGCTGTATTCATTAAGATAATCTTAAGCCAAGTTATGTAGGATGTGAAGAATAAAAAAAAAAAAAACAGAAGGTATAAAGTCCATGCACAGAATGATTAACAAGTACATCAGAAAGCATTGCCAGGTTTTTAAACATTAAGACATCCTGAACTCAGAGCTTAATCAATACAAGAAGAAAGGTTTATCTTTCAGATATTGGACCGGATGCTTGCAATTTTTTAATTAAAATGCTTTTGTCTACATTTTAAATATGACGTCAAGGTGTATGTGATAAATGAATGAAGTTGATATAAACCATTGTCAGCAAAAATGCAAAACTCTGGCCTTCAGAAATCCACTAGCATTGTGTGTGTGTGTGTGTGTGTGTGTGTGTGTGTGTGTGTGTGTGTGTGTGTGTGTGTGTGTGTGTGTGTGTGTGTGAGAAATGAAAATGAACAACATGTGGTGCTGATGAGCCACCAAAAACATCATAAAGAGATATTGATGATGCTTTCCAGTCATTGTGAGTAAAATCATTTCGTCTGTGGACCAAAACAACACACCTTACTTCTGTATAATCATAAATGAACACATAAGTTTTATGATTATAATTCATCTTCACTGAAAGAAAGTATGCAAAGAATCTTTTTTTTTTATTTAACCACCCAATCAAACATAGTGCCAAGGACAGGAATGGTTGAAAATTCATTGCAGAAGTATAACTTGTATGTTGCAAGGGGTACCAAGGAAAAGTACAGCTATTAATGCCATTTTAAGAATAAATGAATAGAAAACACTACATAAAATATGGTCATTAGTGGAATAGCAAAATATGTTAACAGATCTTGACGTATTCATACAGAAATGATAGAATAAAACAAGTTATCACCATCCTATGTCCATCCACAGTGCTAGGGCATATGAAAGAAGCTGTACCCGACATATGCAAGACTTTGGCATCATCTTCCTCCAAAACAATTCAATCAGCTTGGCAGTCTCCTGAAGAATAACATCTCCTTGATATAAGAGCATGTGTAATAGAAATTTAAAGTTCAAAATACCTACATATGCAAAAAGTGTGAATCTTAGCAACTGTATCAAAACATGCATATATTTAAAAAAATACCCTTTTTGCCCATTCTGGTAACTGCGAGGTCCACATGCCGCTGCTGTGGAGGTGTCTTATGCATTATGCAGAAATTCATAGATATAATCTAGTACTACTCTAGCTAGCTGCCACAAAAAAATCTAAGTAACATCAAGAATCAGAATCTCTCTAGGTATGTTTTTTTTCAAAATGGTGATGGGTGGGTTCATTACAATAATTCTCAGCAAAAGTGTATTTGATCTAGTAATATTCTAATCCATATTAGAAATTATCACTCATTTATTCCATCAAAGTGACAAAAACATATTCAAAAACTCTCTTTCCCCTGTCTAGACTCTAAGAGGAGGGATATGAACAAAATTCCTTTTATTGCATTATTTGTTCTTAACTTTTTTTAAAAAATTCCATTTTTGTTATTAATGTTACAGCAGTCTGTCATAAATTAATTGAGCAACAGCAGAATTATTTAGAGAACTATCATAAGTGACCCTTTTCTTATTGTTTGATTTGAGAAAGGTAGATCTCAATGATTAATAAAATGGCAATCTTCTGATCTAAAGCTTCTACCTATACTAGTATTCAAAAAATGTTCAAGAATTTCTGACACACTCAAATCTTTATTTTGGCTATCTCTACTAGTTTCTTTCCAGTTTATGAATGCTATGGTACACGGAAAAAAATGACAAGTATTTCATTATCATGACATGGCATTTCATTACCACACAGCCAACAATCACCTTAGAAAAACAGAAGTAGTGTCAGTGCATACACCGAAGTTTGTTTTGATACCCTTTTAAGCTGCACCTTGACTCACTGGCATTACCTCACACAGGTTAAAAGAAATAACCTCTGACAACAGAGTAATGTTTTATATTAGGAAAAGGAATCAAATTGTCAAGTTAACCAAAAGAGGTGCATAGGATCCAAGCTGCTTGCAGTTCAAAGCTTTACTGAAGACTGAAATCACATGACTCATGACACATTTAAAATATATTGTCACACTTTCCATAATAAGTCTAAAGAACAAACCTTTAATGGTGAAACAATCTCTTCACAATACATGCTTTCAAAGTTTCCAGTGTTTGTTGTAAAAAGCAAATTATTTTTCCAATTAATTTTGTTGATAAGAACACCCCGTGGAAAATATTCTTGAAGCTGAAAACTTCTGACATGACTTCATGACAAACTGAACCCACATCCCTGCCTACTCACATTACTGTATAAGCTAGTATTCTTCACTTTAAATGAAGCAACAGCAGAGCCTTGCAGACTGTCAGGACAGTTACCAGCTATTTCTCACAAGTGGAACAACCTACTTAGAAAATTACCACATGATAATTTATTAGTAAAACCATAAGTAACGGTTCTTCTAAAAAAGTATAGTGTTTTGATTACCCGTAATACTTTGTTTGTGTATGTAAATCATTGTCAGTACCTATGTTTACTTCATTTTGTGGGTAAGGATCATAAGGAAAAACTGAGGCAAGACTGAAACTAAAACATCAAAAAAGTCATAATTTTTGTTTTGTTTTCAAACCAACTGCAGCTTTAACATAGCATTAACTGCAAAACACAGATGTATAAGAAGTGTAAAAATGCACTCTAAGATTTTCAAAAAATATTAACTTATTCACGTACTTCTGTATGTGACACTTCACTTTTAGTAAAGAAAATGCATACCCTCTCTGACACATTAAAATCATATACAGTTTCTTATAAAACGTTATTATATTCTATGTGATCATTAATGACTCGAGTCATATGAAGATTACATAGAACAAATACCCATCACACATTTTATCACATAACTAAATGTAATCTTTATATCACACTGTTTTTTGATTAAGCAACCATATCTAGGATGTTTACAGTCGTTATTTTAACACAACCACTACTCATATTTTCAACCCAAATCTGCATCAGCATAGGATAGTGAGGTAGCTCATGCTGAGAATCTGTAGAATATATGGTAGACTCAGGTTTGGATGTTTGTAATGAGATTTCTACTGTCAGGGTCCTGATCTGACACAGAGATATGTGAATGCAAATGAACATCTGTTAGCTTCTGCAAACATCTCCTGTTTTTGCACTGGATTTTCATATCAGCACGTTGCAGATAGTATGATTATAGAGAATCACAACTTACTTGTAAACTAGCTTGCTCTAGGACTTCATTACCAAAATTAACTTTCCCAGCTACATTTTGACTCTTTCTTGTTAAAGTTCATTTTTTTACTGATTTGCCATAGAAAATGTTCTGCTTTTTCATCTTTCCTGTAACAGTTCTGCGGCATTTTGATTTCTTTCTATAACAGCTGAGTAAATGATATAGGTAAAATAACATGCAATGTAGTGTTTCTGTAGTCAAGAAGTGAAAAGTGGCAATCTGTTCTTTCTGAATATTCACTTTTATTACATTGTTTGAAGCTGTCTGTTGGACTGAGCTGCAGAAGACACTGTCTGTGTGGTATGACTGAATTCCAACTGCTTCACAAAATTATGAAGTTTTTGACTAGTAAATTGGGGGCCATTGGCAGACCCAACTTCTAGAAATCTGACAAATCAGATTTTAGGATAGTGATTACAAAATGAGTGGTATTATCCCTGAAGTGTAGTACTTCAGGGAAGTTCAAGTAACCATCCAGATACAGAAAGAAAACTTAATTTCTGTACTGAAATAGGTCAACTCCAGGTTTCAGCCAACACAATAAAGAAGTATTGTGTGGTAGTCGTCCTTGTTTTGTTTCTGCAACATGACACACACGTCATAGTTTTGTAATAACTGCTCTAGTTATACAATCATATTTGGACAGTACATATCACTTGCTCTTTCCTTGTATCTAATTATGCCAAGCTGTGATTCATGTATTCTTTTTTTTTTATTATTTTTTTAAACACATTTTTTAATTATCACTTAAGACATAGGTAAACATATGTAACAGAAAAGGAAATAAACCATATTAATATTTTTTTTCCATTTACATACATTATGTATCTTTTCTTGCTTTGTAACTATCGTCAGTCCAACATTACATAAATTGCTGAATTCCTGCTTTCCCTTAAACCTCAGTCCTCCTCCTGAACATTATTCTGCATGTACTGTTCCCACAGTTTCCATTATTTCTATGTGACTTATGTGTTCTTGGTAACATATCTTCATGTAGTCAAGTAGGAATGAGTCCCTTGTCACCTATTAATATCAGTTGTTGAATACATGACAGTGCGACATGGTATGGAAAATATGGGTTAATGAGAAGATGCAGAGGTTTTATACCATTGGGTCATCTTATCAGAATGACGTCTCTACGTAAGCGAAGCGGTGCAGGTATAAGTTTTCCCCTATTGTCATTGGTAATGTGAAACAGTTTACAGAATATCCAAACCTGCCTGCCCTAGTTCCAATTTAAACTGATTTAGTTCTGCTCATCTCAGTATGTCAGTAAAGCATACAAGTTGATTTGGTTCCCACTTTACTTGCAAGTTGTATTTCTGAAACAATAACATCCATCTATAGACACAATGGAGCTTTATGTAAGGACTTTCTGAAAATGCTTTGAAGAGGTTATAGTCTGATTCTGATGTAATGATCTTGCCATAAAATATAACCATTGAACTTTTGGAATCCAACAGTATAGCAAAGCATTCCCTTTTTTATTTACATGTAACACATTTGATACCTGTTAATGCTATACATGTATAAACTATTAGTCTCTGCCCTCCTGTAATAACACTGTACCTAGGTCTTACAAATTATTATTTACTTGGACACTTGTAAGTGGCATGGTGTCATAATGGTTGAGAGGTGCTACTGGAGCTTCAGCAACTCAAAACTCTTTTCTTGGACAATTTGCCCAATACCATCCTGCTAGCACAACTTTCTTAGGGGCGGCATGATGTCTTTTAAGTGAGCAATACACTTAAAAAGCTACTGTGCCATGCATAAGAATCACATAATAGATAGCATTTGCATTCCCTGACAAAATAATAAGGTTAATTAGGAGGATATACTAGGGATCAGAGGCGAATATTAAAATGGGAGGTCCTCACTGATAAGTTTTGTTTGAATTGAGGAAATAGGCAGGGGTGTCTTCTTTCCCTTTCTTATTTGCATTATATTTAGAACCACTATCAAAGAAAATAAGGGACTCAGAAATTCATGTCTATAATTGGTGTGGTAATTAAGAAAAGTTAGCTTTATTTGCAGATATTATTTTGTACCTGATAAAACCAGAAAAGGAGATTTCAGTGTTGTGAAACATTCTGAGACAGTTTCAAGTCTTTTTGGGATATAACATTAATGAAGATAAAACAAAGGCAATAGGTGTTAACTATGTACCTATAAAAGAACTGGTTCAACACTGACTTTATTTATGGGGACATGATAAAATAAAGTACTTAGGAGTATGGGTTAAAAAGGATTCTGTTATGACAGCTAAAGATACGTGGGAAGAGACTAAACAAAAGATAATACAAAAACTGAGAAATTAGAAGCTCTGCTTTATGGCTATGGATTGCAAGGTACAAGCAGTGAAAATGTTTTAGTCCCTTTTGATTATACACAGGTCAGGCATATTTTTATCAACCAGAGGAGAAGTCATGGATAGCAATTAATAAAGAGTTGAGGGATTTTATCTGAGAGGGGAAGAGGGCAAGAGTAATCTGGGATAAGTTGATACTTCCAATAGAACAAGGAGTTTGGGATTGCCTGATTTAAAGGAGTCATTCAGAGCTACACAGTTAAGGCTCAAACACATAGCACAAGCAGAAGGCTATAATTCAAAGTGGAAATGGAGGATGATGAAACGGGGGAAGCTCAAGAAATAAGGAGAGACTGGGATTTTAGACACGGATCCTAAGGAGAAAAAAATAACCATATAGAATATTATATTAATAAAGTAGCAGAAAGTATTCTAAGAACTTAGCCAACATGAGAATGGACCAAATACATTTTGCAACACCAACAAACTAAGAAACCATACCAGCAAGTGGAACAGACAGGCAATGATGTAGATATACACCACTTTAATAGTTAGGAAACGTTATTATATTCTATTGAACAATATTCCATAAGTTAACCGCTTTCTTCCCCTACTGCAAGGGACTTCATCAGACCAATTGAATGTAACAACCCAGCCATTTTAAATGTACATACCCCACCCCAATTAATCATATTTAATTGTTTAATAGAAAACTTAAAAACATAAAAGCTAAGACTTATTGTAACCTATGCATACTAAAATATGTAAGATATATATATATATATATATATATATATATATATATATATATATATATGTGTGTGTGTGTGTGTGTGTGTGTGTGTGTGTGTGTATAATTATGTAATATATATAAAAACAAAGACAAAGAACTATCCGAAGATAATTTTTAACTTTAAAATACTAGCTATGCTAGTCATTTCATTAATTCCTGGATACTCCACAGCATTCAATCGCAACTGCCATTTGAGCTCATTAATGTCCAAATGTACATCTAGGCATTTCCCCTGTATATCTTTTTTAAGCTTTTGTATTACCAGGAATTTAAAATTGTACTCTTTTTTTGTCCTGCACATGCCTACTCATGGCACTAGTTGACCTACAATGTTTTATATTGCCCAAGTGTTCTCCAATTCTGTTCTTGAGCTTTCTACAGGTGTTTCCTATATAAAATACAGGGCATTGTTCACATTTTGCCATATATACAATGTTAACACTGTTACAGTTAAAATGTCAATTAATAAAAATGTTGCTGTTGTTCAACCTGAACTGTCCCCTTTTCTCCATAATGTAGAGGCAATAAATACAATTATTACACTTAAAATTACCTAACTTTCTGTTACAATATTCAGGTGCCAAATTTGTTTCCAAAATGTCCTTGAATGACCTGTCCTTCCTGTATACTAATTTGGGATTTTTGCCCACTTTAAGTGCAACATTCAATTCAAATTGCAAAATGTCCCAGTTGTTCTTTATAATATTAAATATAATTTCTGCATCTTGGTTAAAATTGATAATTAAACTAGTTTGAATATCATCAGGTTTCATTAAAATTTCCCTATCTGATGATATCTTAGTTTTGTGTCCTAAAATAGGCTTATAAATTCCACGGTCATGCTTGTTTTTTGCTTCCATCCAAATTTCATTCATTAGACTACTAGGATAACCCTTGTCAAATAAATGGATTATGAACTCTGTTTCTCTTAAAAAATCATCTTGCTGGCTATGCATCCTGGCAGCCCGCACCTACTGTCCCTAAACTACAGATTTCTTTTGGTGGTGCGAGTGCCAGTAGTCGTAATCCAGGTATGAGGTAGAAAATGTCGGTTTTCTGTAAATGGTCATAAAGCTCTTATCATTTTGATCAATTTTTAAATCCACATCTAGATAGGTAATATTTTCTCTATGATATTCGTAGGTGAACTTCAAAAAATCTACAGCATCATTAATGTAAACCAAGAACTTATTTAATTCAGTCTCAGAACCCTTCCAAATCAGAAACAGGTCATCCAAAAACCTAGTGTAATGTATTATCTTGGAAGCAAAAGGGCTTTGCATGGCATATTTTTGCTCCCAAAATGACATAATTAAGTTTGCAAATATGGGGGGCACATGCTGCCCCCATTGCCACCTCCTTGACTTGCTCATAAAATTGCTCTTCAAAATACACATAGTTACTTTTAAGTACTACCTCCATCAAAGTGACATATTTATTAATTTGATCCTGGTCAAATTTCTGGGTTCTGAATAACTGTTGTTCTAACTATTTTAGTCCCTCATCATGGGGTATTACTGAAAATAAATTGCATATGTCTACTGTGACCATAATTAAATCACTGCTAATGTCCACCCCATTTAATTTATCCAAAAACAGCCAGGAGTCTTTACTAATATAAGTAAAAACTTCCAAAACCTTTTGCATATTAGAATCCAAATATTTACTTATGAAACAAGTCTTTGATCTTTTGCCATCCACAATGGGCCTGAATTTAGGGTCTTTCAACCCTTTGTGAATCTTCGGTATTCCGAAGATATTGGACACAATTGGGTGTTTATTTTGCATGTAAAAATATTCTATTTGCCCTTGGTAAAGCATATCCTCTAATAACATATCTATCTTTTTGTTTGTCACGTTAATTTCATTTAAACAACTTTCTACATAAGTTCCGTCCATAAGCAATACACTCATTCCATCCAAATAATCTCCTTTATCCATGACAACTATACCATTACCTTTGTCCAGTTTCATGAACCAGACATTTTGATTTCTTATTAACCTATTCAATAACTTCTCCTCTTCAATGGTCATATTTTTATTGTTGTTTTCTCTATGCCTCGATTGTTATTGAAGTGCTGTCTAATGTCTTTCTCACATGTTTTTTCAAACAGATGTAGCAAGTTGTTTAAAGGGGGATTAAATATGCTAGGCTTGTGCAACATGCCACTTGAATCCTGCTGTGTACCTGCAACACTATTAAACCAGACTTTCAGGTTTAACTTTCTAGTGTAACATTTCAAATCAATCAAGGTGTTAACAACATTCCCTCTCCTACAAGGAACAAAGGTAAAACCTTTTACTAATAAATTTGTGTGGGCTGCATTCAATACAGTATTAGAATAATTGTAAATTTTAAAATCTCCCTTATTGTTGTAAATAATAACTGGTTACAATCCGCCATGCATATTCTCTTGTTCTTCTAAACAGCGCATTAAAATATCTAAATCACAAGTTTCTCCCACACCAAAATTCTGTGCAGTAAAAAATTGACATTCATTAAACACATTTTCGCCCAGTGAACCCCTTAAATTGCTGTTACCTTCATCATTTAATTCTCTTGAGTTTATACACTCACAACATTGTTGGTATGACCTGGAAATAACATCACCCTTCCCCTGACATATAGTCATAGTTCCAACATGAAGTTCGTCCAATGATGTTAAGTTTTCACAATCATGGTCTATAATAGTGCTGTTGAGTGGGATACTTACTGATGGTAAAATACCCAAAGCTACATCCATTAACACATCCACTAAGGATTCCGATTTCTTATCGTTTATGGTCTCGCCCCCTGCCCCATGTAATCCTGGTAAATGTTCCCGGAAAAAGGCTGCTGTTGGTTCTTTCCTTGTAGTCTTTCAGAATGCCGTACAGTTTCATCCGTGTTGGTCACAGAATGGAGGCACTGACGCTGATCCTGCTGATGTGTCTTCGGGTCTTGCATCATTTCCTGCCCATTTCTCATCAGCTGGTTTGCTTGCTGCCCTTGATGAACTTGATGACTGTGGGAAAGTGGATAAACTGTGTCTAACACATATTCATTAAGATCTCTTTTAATTTTATTAACTTTTCTGGAAAAAAATTGGTGGAATATACATTTTCCATGGTGTGGAAAACATTATTGTGTACAGTCTGAAATTGGGCAAAAGATAAGTCACTCAATACACTACTGTTTTGCTCATTCAGTTTTTTAATAAGTGTGTCAAATTTCCTTTGATTGCACTTTATCATAATACTCATCAACTCTATGCCCAAATGATCAAACAATCCATGTAGTTCATTAAGCATTTCAGTGTTCTCATTTGCACCATTAGGGTATCTCCACAGTCTTAAATCCTGGGGCACTTGTCCCAACTCTATATTTCTGTCAATTTACGCATTTTCCATCTGTACTTTTTTGTATACCAAAAGATCTTTCTCAAACATTTTTAGTTTGTCTTGAATAGTTCTGTTTTGTTCTAAGTCCAAATTTAACACACCACTTCCTTCATTAAACTGGAACTTATTTACCTTCTATAGGCTAGTATCAACATCACTCATATCATTACTTGTCGGGTTGATTTGCTCTCTGGTATTAGTCACGTCCTGAACCGAATTACATTCAGTTGTTCTGATGAAGTCCCTTACAATAGGGGAAGAAAGCACTTAACTTGTGGAATATTGTTCAACCTGTGGTTTCCTAACTATTAAAGTGGTGTATATCTACATTGTTGCCTGTCTGTTCCACTTGCTGGTTTGGTTCCAACATGGGAATGGAGAAAGGCGATTCTGCCAATAGAGATGGCCGCAATTAGGGATACAGACAATAGACAAGAGGAGGATAAAATTTACTGAAGAAAACTGACAAAGGAACTAAGGTATTGGGAACAAATAATTGAGTGAAAGGTAATAGAATGGGAAGAGGTCAATAATTCATTTGGACTACATTAGTAGAGTTTTTAGTAGAATCTAGAACTGAAGCTGCTGTTAAAAAGGAATAATTAGTAAGGAATATATAAAATATTGCATGATAACTATAGAAATCAATCAGAGGAAGTTAGAAGGGATTGGTAAGAGAAAATGGATAAGGAATTCACAAGGAAAGAATGGGGGATATATGCATGGCTCCCAAATATGTGACAAAGTCTAATAAATTAAGGATCTTTGCTTGGAAGTATTTGCATAGATATATTTATACCCCAAGCAGACTCTAAAGAATTTTTCCTCAAGTAGATTGCAAATGTTGGAGGTGTGATGTGGAAGAAAGAGGTAACTGGGAACATGTTATTTGGGAGTGTAATAATTTGGCAGACTGTAAAAATTCCCTGCAGATTACTCTGTCAGAAATAGTGGGTGAGAAATGTGATGTCACTAAAGAAATGATTTTTTTGATCTGTGATACAGAATCAGAATTGTCTTAGACATTGTAAGGTCTTGCTGAGTTTCATTCTGGTGATTGACAAAAACAGCAATTATTAGTAAATGTAAATCAAAGTCTAAACCAAACGCACTAGAAGAAGTGATTTTTAGAAAAGAGTAGGATCAAATTGCATAGAAAAAACTGGGAATTATAGGAACAATACATGCAGAAAATGTTTTGGAGGCGTAATGTGGTTTAAGAGAAGGTAGGAAGTGAATGAGCTATGTAATATTTGACTGACAATAACGCTACATAAGATCATATGTAATATATAATGCAACTGAAAATATGTCACTATGGTTTGTTTACATCTGCATGAATGCACGATTGCCTGTGTCATAAGTGATAATTCAATAAAGATGTTTTATGTGTAAAAAAAGAATCACATGTTTCAAGAAAAACATGTGAGAACAAATACTAAATCACCTTCTCTCAACAACAACCTACTTTCTAACTGTCAGCATGGTTTCAGACCCTCACACAGTACCACCACTGCTTTACTCTCCTTCACTAACTCCATTAACATTAACCGCAACAAAAACTATCTATCATCCTCAGTCTTCATCGACCTATCCAAAGCTTTTGATATGGTGAATCATAAACTTTTACTACATATCCTAAAATCTCTGGCTCTTGATCATCTTGCCTTGTCCTGGTTTGCATCTTACCTAGAAAATCGTCAGCAGGCAGTACTTTGGAAAAATTCACTTTCTAATCTTCTACCTATCTCCTTAGGCGTACCTCAAGGCTCTATCCTAGGCCCTCTGCTATTTTCAATCTTTATTAATGACCTTCAATCTGCTATCCCATATACTACCTGTATACAATATGCAGACGACTCAACTATAATCTGTACCGTTAACTCTCAAACTGAACTCCAGTCACTTACTCAAAAAGCTTTTAACACTGTAGAACAATGGTTCTCTTACCGCTGTCTACTCCTTAACCCCAAGAAAACCAAACTATTACTTTTTTCACCTACTCGTAAATCTACTCCACCTTACTTTACTCTTACGTCCACTGACGGAACACTCATCTCTCCTGACTTGACCACAAAACTACTAGGAATAACTATTGATAATAACCTCAACTTCGACTCTCACATCAATAACACCATAAAATTAGTTAATAAAAAAATAGGATCCCTTTACAGAATCAAACCTTTACTAACACCTACAGCAAGGTCCACCATTGCTAGATCTCACCTAATCTCCACTCTTCTCTATGCTTCCCCCATTTACACTAATCTTTCCAAAAACAACATGAAGAAACTAGAAACATCCTATCATAACATAGCTCGATTCGCTGCTGGATCTCCTTTTCGAACTCATCACTGCTTGAACCTAAAAGAACTAGGTTGGATGGAACTTCCTAACCAACTTGTACTTCAACAGATCTTAATTGCTTATAAGATTCTATATCAGCCAACCAACACACCAATACTTTCTAGCCTTATTTCTCCATACGACAACCTGAAACAACTACGTTCTTCTAATAAACTTCTGATTAATATTACCAAACCTAACAATAATGCAGGTGACAGTTTATTCTCCAACTCTGTTGGAAAAACATGGAATAAACTACCCTCTGATATCACTTCTTTAACCTCTTTCCAACTTTTCAAATACCAACTAAAAATTTATCTCAATAAACACTGGCTTTGCTCCTGCACTAATCCAGACTAATGCTAACTCTTTTCTCTACCATTACCCTTGTTAACATAAAAAAAAAAAAAAAAAAAAAAAAAAAATGATAAATTTATTTTTTATCTGTTTTACTTGCTATGTTTCTCATGTAACCTTTTATGCGTTTTTGTGAAAGTGTACAACTAATGGAGCTTTTCTCCCCGGGCCTCTACTGAAAATGGACATATATCCAGTTGGACTAGCCCGGTCAACAAATGTAAAATAAAAAATAAATAAACATAAGAGATGACTTGTTAGCATGCTTCTGCATATTCACAATAATATTAATATTATCAGCACCTAGTAAAAGGCCACTTTTTCCAGTAATACATGTGTTTCAAAGAGACTGTAAATATCTGGCATTTGTATCTACGGACTTTTAAACTTTGAGACCTCAATCCATCCAGCAGCTTTATAAGGCATATATTATGGTCCTGCTTTGTAACACCCAGACTATCATGGTGACCACTACATTTACCCCTTCAACTATAGTTCTTATTATACTCTGGAAAACTGTAGGAGCTGATAAGATCACAAAAGTGACCTTAAGAATCTATAATGAACTAAAGATGCATTTGAACTACAAAGGTTGGAAAGGGCAATTGTGTAAGTAAACCTATCATAACAGTAGATGATCAGATTGTCACTACTGCAGTAGCCTTAGATATATAGGTTATGTCTTGCTGAGGCTATAACAGTTGGACAGATTCCAAAGCTTGAGGGTACCTTCCATGCACCCAAGCTATTAGTCAGCTCAAGCTGAGCTGACTAAAGAGTCATTTGAGTGCTAAGGCATTCAGAACTTATATGCTGACTGAGGGCATACCTCTAACCCCTTAACCCAAGAAATCTGGACAAAGCCAAAACTAATGGGGGGATAAAGGCCAAAAACAGGGACAGATTTGAAATATTGCTCTTACAAACTTGGAAAGGTGGTACAGTAACAGATTTTGTGTTAGTATGCATTTTTTGAAGGATGTAGAGTATGAAATTAAAATGCCTGTCATTATTTCATTACTTCAGTCCGCAAAGTTTTACAACCAAACAGTCATTCACTTAAACTCCTCCAGTGAAGCACCACTACAGAATAGGCAAGCTGTTCACAAATATACCACAAAAAGCTGGAATAAGGGCCAAGAGACTGGTAAAAACAAGATTTATTTATTTTATTTATTTATTTATTTCAGTTTGATGACTGGAAAGTCCACTGGGCTGAGAAGAGCCCATTTTCACTGAAGGCCCAGAGAGAAAAGCTCCAAAGAGAGAAATTGTACAGAAATTACAATTTGCAATGTAAATATATGGTAAGTTAGATATAGAACTTATAGACAATTGCATATATAGTCATTGCACATATAGCCATTGCACATAGTTATTGAGAAATATACAGTAAGATAAATGTAAGCCGTACAATTATTGTACATTGAAATAAAAGGTAAAAAGGTACTTAATTTCCTTGAGACTGACTGAAGATCAGTAGTAGGGGGAGTCCTGTCCCAGGTGGGGAGGGATCCTCCCTGGTCATATTGTAAGAAAAAAACTGGAGAGTACAGAGACAGGGGGTTAGAGGGGAAGTTATGTTGGGGTGTGGCATGGGCATTCCCATTTGGAGGATAGATGAGAGAATAGGTGAGACTTGAAGTTGTTGTGGTTAGATAGGTTGCGTAGGAGGGGGGTGAGAGTTCCACTGTTTAGCTATGGAGTAGGATAGTAGTAATTGGCCAGGGGGGCATGAGGGTTTGTGGACTTGCAAAAGGAATGTAGTCCACAGAAACAATCAGTGGCTTGGACTCTGTGATTGGAAGTATGCTACAGCCGGAAAGATTTGTAAGTGTTTTCTGCAGCTAAAGTTTATTAAATGCACAGTATCTTAGCCCTTTCACATTCCGCCTGAAGGCATCATCAGAGATTGCCTATTCTGGAATGGTGTTTTTCTGGAGGAGTTTAGGTGAATGACACTTTGGTTTTACAACTATTTTCAGCAACCAAAGTGAGGTTACTAGTCACCAGTGGTTTCCCAGAAAAACACAGATTTTGTGAGGAACAGACCACAAATATGAGGCAAAAATCTGGATAGTCGAAAGGTATGATTGAGAGAGAGGGAGGGTGTTTAAAGCCATGAAAACAGCAATGCTAGGAATAGGAGGGAGCTGCTACTTAGACTACCATATATTAGCAGATATAAGTTGTATGTTTATCTAGGTATAAGCATATCACACTGTACTCTGCAATATTCAAGGTAAACGTGAATAGCCAAGACATTTCTGTAAATTTTCACATCCCTCACTCTAGTAATATTTCCTGCATTATACATCTGCTAATCTGCAGGATTTTTTTGTAAATTTATGGAGGTTCTGCAAGATATGATGACTTTGCAGCTCTCCTGATCCCTTCTGTCGGTGTATCCACAGTAATACAGCATCACCCACCCCCTCCCCAAGCCAAGTTCACCGGCTGGTATGGACTGATGAAGACAGGGTGCAGAAGAGTGAGATTGGGAATAAACATTACTGCTTATAGAGACTAGCTTGACACTGTACTGAGAGGTCCATCCTCCTGTTTGCTGGAATCATTCAGAAGAACATCGTGAGGTTAGTTCACACCCTTCTTAAATTTGTAAGCACGTGTTCACCTACTCTGGCCACTGTTCATGGTTCTGGGTTTCATTGAGGCATCAAAAATGTCCTAGTTCACACGAATATTAACCCTCTACCTCCTAGGCAGAGGAATGAGCAGGCATCACTTTGTAGGGTCATACTTTCATAGGCATATACTAGGCTAATGACCACTAGATCCCTTGTAAGTCTAGTACTAAACACGAAAACCACAGACAGAAAGTACTGGACCCAATGGCACAAGGAAATAAAAAAGTAAATAAAAGTTTTTATGCTAATTACAGGCTTATTTTTATTAATTTTTCCTTGGGCCATTGGATCCAGTACTTTTTGTCTGTGGTTTTCGTGTTTAGTACTGGTTGGAATATCGTTTTTTGGTGTTAGTTACTGGTTGTCACTTCTCCTGATAGCCGCGGCAGCCTTTGATCCTTTAATGGATGTCAGTATTCATCCTACACCAACTGCTAGTGAATTGGATCTTTTTCAAATGTTATTGAGCACCATGTTAGATATTCAAAGGACTCTATAACAATTAGTACCCAGTACAAAGATCAGAGAAAAATTGTCCATCAGTTCGGATGATGACAGGGAAACTGTCATTGTATATAAAACCACTCGTAAGGTGAATACTGCATTCAACCATTGTAATGTAGGTGAAAAGATGGTAATACAATATTCAGATGTCACTTCAGTATTAAATATCAATAAGAACTGAAGAATATAAAGGGTCATGTGATAAACTGTGTAAGTTGTACAGAAGGTTGGACTTGGAAAATAAAAACTTTGAGGAGATGCATTGAAATGAACATTGTTTCAAAAGGGCTTTGTTTTCTCAAGTGCCCAAATGGAACTAATGTGAATGATCCATTTTTTTGCAACCCTAGTGGATTTTTTAACAGTGCCAGTTTAAAACTACTGAAATTGTTGAGTGACAATAATAAAGTGATGGATGTTCTTAAAGATTAGATCATGAAGCTGGATCAACAGATTTGCAGCCAGTTTGCAGAACAACCTTATTATACTGCTTCCCTGGAGGAGGTAGAGTGACATGAGAATACAATTATAGTATCCAAGCATAATAAGCTGCTTAGAGATATAGCAGCTTATGAGAATAACACGGCTTACGTTAACTTTGATTCCAGTAATAAAAGGACTAAGGATGACTTTAAATCACAAATAACCCAGTTTACCAAGAAGATGGATAGTAATAGAAACCAATCGGCATCTCAGAATTCTTGGAGGTGGGGCTTCTGGTCAGAAGCTAGTGGCAAACTTATAAATACAGGCCCAAGAGTTTCCTGATTTGGTGAGGCAACAAACAAACTGTAGAAGGATGTTAATAGGGGTCCAGAAGACCCTAACAAATTATGCAATGGCAATGGGTGAGCTAGACCAAAAGTTTTTTTTACCAAAAAAGGACAGGAAGATGCAGAAAATGAGAATCATGAAAACAAGAGCACAAACAGCATCAGACTCTTCAACGGACAATTGATATGGTATGAGAATGAAACATTTACTATAATTAACTTTTTAGATGTTGTTTAAGCCGAGCACATAGACGAGTTTTGAGTTTTGGTCTTAATTTTGCGCCCACTAGAAGGGCGGACATTGGTAAGACAATTTTGGACCTTAAACAGTATACACAGATGTTGAATTTAAACTTTATTTTAAAAGATGTCTCAATGTCTAATTCTATACATATTACACCATCTTGTCACAATCCAATATTGCACAATACTTTAAGTATTTGAAAGTACATCTTCTTCTTTCGGCTTTTCCCGGTTAGGGGTCGCCACAGCGGAACTCCGTTCCGCCAATGATTGTCAGTAGATTTTTACAGTGCCGAGGTGCCAGCTTGACGCCCAACATTCAATGAAAGCATGCCCATTCACACATGTCTTTTGAACACCACTCGACCACGAGGAGGACATGTAGACTCCACACAGAAGGTGCTCCAGCCGAGAATCAAAAGGGAGAACCTCTTGCTGTGAGGCGACAACGCTACCACTGCACCACCGCGGCTAAATCAAGTATTTGAAAGTACATGTGAAATGAAAATTAGGGAACTGATAAATAAACATAATAGCAAAATGCATTTTAATTT
Source organism: Protopterus annectens (assembly GCF_019279795.1). NCBI lineage: Eukaryota > Metazoa > Chordata > Ceratodontiformes > Protopteridae > Protopterus > Protopterus annectens. Next base: position 781,046,795 of record NC_056731.1, read on the forward strand.
AAGTAGTGAAGAGAGAAATGCACAGAAAGAATTAAGAGACAATAAAAATGTAAGAATCATGAAAATTGACAAGGGGGGGAGTTTGGTTTTAATGAATATAGGCCGATATATTAGTAGCATACAGAGTTTATTAAGTAATGAAGATGAATACATGGAAGTGCATTTAGATGACATTCAAAAAAGTTTTAGAGGAATACATACTTTTTAATATAATGCTTTAATGAATAGAATTGTTGAATTTGAAATGTAAAGTTTTGTGTGATTGAGAAACCAAGAGTGGGAATTCTATTTGGAATTCCTAAAGTGCATAAGGACCAAATTAATCCTCCATTCAGGCCAAGAGTCTCCTCTCTAAACTATGTTACTGAGGGAATTTCCCTGGTTATTGATTCTATTCTGAATCCTCTAATGCAAAGGTTAGACTCTTACATCAAGGATTCATGGGATTTTTTATATAAAATGAGAGAAGTTTTAATACATTTTGATTTTGATCCCATAAAGGTGTAGATTATGTTGTGGATTTTTTAAGAAAGTTTTCAAACATTCCCAACCCCCATATTAACTCTTATTGTGATATGATAGAAATATTGCTGGACAACAATTTTTTTATGTTTAATGACAAATATTATAAGCAAATAAAAGGGGTTGCTATGGGGTCACCAGCAGCCCCATTGTTTGCCAATATAGTTATGGGTTGGTGGGAAATTAAAGTTTTGTAGGATATTAGTACAATATTTAAAGTATGTTATTATAACAGACTTGTCGATCTGTTTTTTTTTTTTTAATTTTTTTTATTGAGGGTGATAAGGGGTAGTAGAACAGTTTGTAGACACTATCAACTATAAGTCTGAATTTTTAAAGTTTGGATTTGGAGATTGCCAGTAGAATGACCAGCAATGACAAAGTAGTAATGGAGGAGTTTAAGATTGTTTGTGATTTGTTTGCAAGCAGGGGGTATGATGATAAATAATTGAATGGTATTGCTGATGACATCATGATAAAAAGATATGAATTTTGCCCACCTATTTTATGCCTCACAAGGCTGAACAAGAAGGAAATAAAAGGTTGGTTTGTAACCACAGATATGATGGTGGATAGTGTTAGAATTAGGGATGTTATTCAAAATAATTGGAACATTTTAGAAGGTAATAGCAAGTTATTTAGTATCGTGGGGGCCAAGCCAAGTTTTGCATACAAAAACAAGTATAATTTGAAAAATATATTGCAGAATGAGAATACCAGATACATCCCAAATAATCTGTATACACAAAAGGCTATTGGGATGTTCAAATGTGGCAAATGTAGGTTTTGTAGGTATATTTTAGAGTGACCGTTTATATCCTTACAATCTTTCCCCCATACTATAACGGTACCTGGACATTTTACATGTAGAACAAAAGGGATAGTATACATTAGTATCGGCAGTGGATGTGCTGCGTTTTATAGAGGTATGTCTACCCGTGCCCTTTTAGAAAAAATAAGAGAACATTTATATTGTATAAAAAAGAGGGATATTAATAAAGCTTTATATAAACATTCAATAGAATGTGCAAAACATAAAAAGTTTCTTTTTTCCATTATAGAGCAAGATACTTTTGATTTAAGGGGAGGGGACTTTAAGAATTTTGTAGAATAAAGGGAAACTTGTTGGCAGATTAAATTAGCGGCAGATAAGAAACCAGGCCTAAATGAAGTGATTAATATAAAATGTTTTTTTAAAATATAGGAAAGTGCAGTTGAATAAATTAAGTATTTTTTTGTGTTGTACTTTGCTTTAAATGAGATGGTTTGGTTAAGCAAATGAGTATATATTCTCTTTTAATTGGATAATTGGAGGGTTAATTGGGACTAATATAAAAGTATCGCAGCAGTAGTATCTTCTGTATTGTGTTCTGAAGAAGTCTGTGGATGAAACCATTTAAATAAAAGTTTGTACACTAATTATGTGCTTATTTTTATTCATTTTTCCTTGTGCCATTGGGCCCAGTACTTTCTGTTTGTGGCCCTTTTAAGCCTAGTCATGCCATCCAAATATGACCCACAAATTTGATTTATATAGGTGGTGATTTACTGATTGCTTGTGTTCATCAAAGACATAGGCGTCTGACCAGGTGTGATTTTCCGACTACCTATCCATTTGTCCAATTTGCATTTTAAATAGGGATAGAAAGGAACTCTGATTCACATGGAAGGGCAGTGTGTTCCAGAGAATCGGAATTATCTGACAAACATATCTGTCTCTCCAACATGTCCTATTTATGTCACAAGCAAAATTTAGGTCTTTTAATCTAGTAGTTCTGATGTTTGTTTTTCAGATGTTCAAGGTTCATCATCTGCCTTGTAGGCCAGACAAAGATCACATCTCTGTAGTCTGTATGATACAGAGAAAAAAGAACAAAGCTCTGAGACAATCTGTTTAGGACACTTTGTTTACTCTCCATATTCTTCTTGTAAACATTCCAGTTGTTACATGTGTCTGGTCAGGTACATACCAAGGGCCTAGGCACACTCTCAGGGATGTTCTGTGGTCCTACAGAGAGACTACTGTCTTGGTCTTTATCTGAGTTAATTTTCCCAAATTACAATGATTTTACTGCTCTTATAGACTATGTAAAATAATTTGTGGTTGGACCCATGCCCTACCCTATTATAGGTCTGATGAAGGCAAAAGTAGAGTAGTACGACAGCTTCTCTGGACCTAGATGCCATGCCCTTATTTATAAATAATTAAATACTTCGCAATCAGACTAAAGACCATAACATGCCTATCCAACAACCAGAGAGTGACCAAAGGTGAAAATCAAACCCTGTACTTTATGTCTGTAAGGTAAACTCCATAACCATTTTGAAAACCCTTTTGCTGGACATCGCTCCTTTCCCCAACCAGCAATTACAGGTGCTTGGGACACTAATTCAAACCATCCTGCCTGGGTCACAGTAAAGACATTATCCCTCTGCACCAAAAGAGTTGGTTTCCAAAGCAAGATATTTGGATTTTGGGAGATCCAAGACTCAACAAGGGTTTTCAGACAGTGGGGTGTGTGCTATCAGTCCCCAGAATTGTGAAATATTGCATGCTAATTAGGTCTATTCATGATAGTGTATATGATGCTGAAGAACAAAATATTGTAGCCAATATGTCATATATGTTGGTAGTATTCTGAGATGCTCATGTATATGATATTGCCTGTACATGGAGTGATAATGCAGCAGGCTGGTACCAAGGAATTTCCTCTTATTTTATGTCATATCAGTTGTGCTGTATTACCTTTTACATCTCTGTTTAGTTTGTATACAGTTATAGTGTTACTGCCATGTATTTGTTGAAGGCTTGCATGAAAGATACTACCTGTATATTATATTGCATAGATTTGTGAGGCATCTTTTGGAAACCACTCAGTTTGGATGGCAACTTTTGTGAACACTGATGTATATTTATTTATTATTTTGTCTATAGGTATGTTGCATTCTTAGCATATAAACCTGCTTGCTGTCCACATCTGCTGCATACTCACCCACCTCATGCAAGAGTAGTTGCATTTCTCAATAGCTGTGAAGAAAATTGAATAGCAAATACACACACATGCACAGACACACACACGTGTGTTTGTGTGTGTGTATACGTGTGTGCATGTGTGTGTGTGTGTGTGTGTGTGTGTGTGTGTGTGTGTGTGTGTGTGTGTGTGTGTGTGTGTGTGTGTGTGCTTCCAAAATGTACTTGCACTGGGTACAAGACCCACATCTGAATGTACCATTTCTCTTACTACTCAAACCCCCATCTGATTTCCACTCTCTAATATTTCTTTTAGGGATCTCCCTCTCTTAAAGACCATCTTTGGCTTATGTCCCACCAGTTCATGTAACCCATCAAAATACCGGAAAAATTTCCAGTTGTTTTTTAAAACACTACAAATACCTTCATGCTCTTGTGTGCAGGTGGTGATAAAAGAGCAAGAAAAATTCTCATCATGTTTCTCCCTCTTGTCAGCTCCATTAAACAATTGATTAAATGCAACTATGGACATTATAATTCCTTCCTTCCTTTCTATTGTCCAAAATTTCTCCTAAAATTCCAATGACTAAGTTTAGAGGATACCCCCTAGCCCCAAACAACTCCACTAAATATTTACATTCTTTATCAAAACTGCCATCATCTGAAATCATTTGAGCCAGTATGACAAACTGCCCCTTGACTGTCTCTCTTTTTTGATGTATGGAATGGAACTATCATAGAGCAAAAAACTATGTGAGTATGTGGACTTTCTAAAAATAGAACTCTGAATAGTCTCCTTTTTAGAGTCCTTGGACACCAATACATCTAAATAATTAATACTATTCATGCTATAATTACATGTAAATTTTTAAAAAAGATGTACTGGAATTCAAATATTCTACAAATTTTTTGCCTTTCAGTCTCATAAACATCCCAAGCTATAAATATATCATCCAAAAATTGTATGTATAGTTGCCAAGGGGGGATACTGGAATTAAAAACAAATTGTTTCTCCCATTGAAGTAACACAATATTAGCAAACATGGGAGCACAGCATGCCCCCATAGCTACTCCCCTCTTCTGATGGAAAAATTGACCATCCATATATATGAAATTGCATTTTAATACTAACTCCAATAAGGTGCTCAACACATTGAATACATTTACCACATCGATGGTCACAAAAGCTAGGCTGGGACTATATTTCACCAATCTTTGTTTGGACAAAAAGTCACATGGATCCTTGCATAAATGTACGTACTCTTCTAACAAACACTTAACTTTTTCATCTATATATTTAGATATAAGATGTGTGATAGAGGTTCTTGCACAAACAATAGGTCTCATCAAGGGGTCTGATATACTGTGAATTTTAGGAATGCCAAATATGGGAGGAACAACAGGAATTTTTACAGTTAAAAAATAAAATATCTCTTGTGTTATTTCACTCTGTTCAAACATGTCCTATAGAAAAAACGTATTTTACTATAAACCACATTAACTCATTTACTCCAAAGGATCTCAGGAAGTTTGCACTGTAACTTAAAAATGGATGGATCCTTAGTATTTTGACAGAATCTAATTATATCCTCATATTTCAAACAAATGTTGATATTTCTGGAACCATAGGAGTTATGAAAGAAGTATAAATGGTAAACTCTTCGGCACAAACTATTTTTATATCTGTTGTATTCTTTATGTTCTAGGTCATATACCAATTTTTTAAGTCACAGTAAACACAGTAATTATTACATTTGTAATATTTTGTTTTGTAAACGACTTACAATAGGTCAGCAACCACTCAAATTACACACATACTGTCAAAAGCATTTTATTCATCTAGATGACAGCTTTCATATGAGGCTAAGGAGTTATGTCTGTGTTACTTGGTTGTTGAGATATTTAGAAAAATGTGAAATTATATTTATATAAATTAATATCACAAAAACAACAGTTAATATCTATTTACCTGCACTAGACAGAGGTCAAATATTAATGCAGTTGAGTTTGCAATTGTGAAAGCTTTAATAAGAAATCTTTTAAAACCTTGCACATTGCATGATTTTGGAATTACTGATGCAAATATGAACAAGCAATATTTGACACCTAGAGGCATCAGTAGGAGTTAACTGCAGATGCACCTGGAGGCGTCACTCAGAAGTAATGAGTTAATAACGTTGACAGAAGTTTCTTCATAATATTCCTTGTCAAACAAATATACATGCATTCTGTTGGAATAATCAACCTTTGTCCCAATAACAATACCCCTCCCTTGTTGGGTTACATGATCCTAATGTTCTTGTTTCTGGTCATTTCCTTAAGTATTTTACATTCACTATCAGACAAACTACTGGTAGAGGACAGGTAATTGTTGTATTGCATAAATTCCCTAAAATTAAAGTCACACATTTTTTCAAAAATGATAAAAGGCAGAGGTAGAGAGGGAGTAAACACACTACTTCTAAGCAAAACAGTTCATAACTAACATTCATATCTTTGAACATTAGTTTAAAATTTAATTTCCTAAGAAAGAGTTTTAAGTCCAGTAACAACTCCTGTATTCACGTGTGCACAACAGGCACAAATGTCTGCCCTTTACTTAGTAACTCACATAACGTCTTTTCAAATGAAACAAATGTAAAATTATAAATCTTAAAGTCAACTGTATCATTGAGAATGATTTTAGGAAAATTTTCTGCCTCCAAAGACATTACTAGTGCCCCTACCCCCAATTGTAGTGGGAGCACCACTCTCTCTGTTCTCCAAAGGACTTCTGGCAGTTTTGGGAGTTGTACTGATTCACCTGATGTTGGTAAACATTGTTGCTGGCAGAACTATTATGATTCCTCTGATTTTTTATCCTTTCAGATCTCCTCAGAGGACCCTGTTCTAAAGGGGCAGCTTCCATCACATCTTCTTCATCTAAAGGATCCTCCATGTTGTTTCCGTCATTCTGATCAATGTTCCACCTCTCTTGCAAGCCTATTGGCTTAGGATAAGCTCTACCATCCTGGTATTCATGGCAGCTATGTTCAAGTTTCTTGTGCTTTCTTTTTTGAATATCTACTAGTATTTTATCAATTTTTTGTGAATATACCATTGTATTGCTTATGGTGAATTTATTTATTTCCAGTTTGATTATCGGGGAAGTCCACTTGGCCCAAATGTGCCTGTTTTCAGTGGTGGCCCAGGGAGAAAAGCTCCAAAATACATAATACAGTAAAGAAACAAAAGTATAAAAGATACAGTATAAAGTACAGTTTACAATTATGTACATTCAATATCAAGCATGAGCAACAAAGTTCATTGTGATAGATCTTAAGGGTTATACTGTACAGATTCATTTAAACATAGATTCTTACATTTGAAGTAAGGAAACACTTTACATACATTCATTTAAAGTAAGAGGCTATTTACAGTATTTACAAAGTTGAAATTGTGTGTGGAGTAGCTATAGGAGTTGCAGAGAGTTTGGGTACACTCTTAGGAAATAGCTATGAGAGTTTATAGATAGCTGAGGAACCCAGAAGGAAAATCCTCCAAGAGGCATTTACTTAAACAGAATTAGGTAAGGTGAAAGCAGGTACATTTCCATTTGGAGGACAGGTATGAGAAAAGCTGAGTTTTGAAGTTTTCTGAGTTTGGTATTGTCCTTGAAATTCCATTTCTTTCTTGGTGAGAAAGGATAAGTTGGCCAACAGGTTGTTTAGGTTTGTGGATAGTAATTAAGTTTTGGTGTTCAGATCTGAGAGTTCTATTGGGGGTGTTGGGGGGAAGGATGTTTGTTAGAGCAGGACATTTAGTTCGGTGAAATACATGTCTGTGTGTAGTGGAAAGTTGGAGGTAGAACAGGTAATTTGTGAGTTCTAGCCACTTCAGAGATTGAAGAGTAAGGCAGTGATGACTGGAATTATTGGAGATTGTTCCTGTAGAGCATTCCTAACCTTTGGTGGGTTTTCTTTATATTTTGTTGAATATGGATATCAAACTTGAGGTGTTCGTCTATAGTAATGGTAAGACGTTTGGCAAAAAGAACCACTTCTATAGGTGAGTTGGTTTGGCTGAGGACATTGAATGCACTTTTGTCATAAGAGTGAGTCTTTGAGAGAGAGAATAGTAGTATTTTAGATTTATTTGCATTGAGTGAGAGGTGATTTTGGCACATCCAATTCTCAGTAGTTGAGAAAGCAGTTTGGGTTTTAGTCAGCAGTTCAAGGAGGTTTGAGGCAGAGCAGACTAAAGTTGAGTCGTCTGCATATTGAATGACTTTGGCGTCAGGAAGAGCAGAGTAAAGGTTATTGATAAAGATGTTAAAAAGCACAGATCCGAGTATGGACCCCTGTGGTATGCCGGTTGGGGTAGGTAAGAAGTTAGAGGTGGCGTTCTTCCATTTAACCACCTGAGATCTATCTGATAGGTAACCAGAGAACTAGTATAGAGTATTTTGTGAGAAATGTAGGTTTGAGAGATGATACAGAAGGGGTTTATGGGAAATGGTATCGAATGCTTTAGAGATTGAGCAGAACTGTAGATACTAGGTGTCCTGAATCTTGGTCTTGATTGACAGTTTCTATGAAGGAGAGGAGTGCAGTTAGAGTGCTATGGCCTGGATGGAAATCATGCTGGGTAGGGGTAAGAAGTTGGTTTTGGGTCAGAAAAGGCATAATTTTAAGGTGGATGCATTTTTCTAGGATTTTGGAGATTGGTGAGAGCAGAGCAATGGGGCGGAAGTTTGAGATGTTGGTATTTTTGCCTCCTTTGTGAAGAGGAAGAATATAGGCTGAATGTCAGAGCTTAGGGACATATGATTCCTTTATATATCTGTTGATAATGATGCTGATTGGGAGTGCTATACCATCAGCCACACATTTTAGGAAGGAGGAGGGAATATTGTCAGGAGCACTAGAGCAAGGTTTAAGTTTGGATAGAAGTCTTTTTATAAAATTAGTAGAGACAGGTTTGAACTCAAACATAAGGGGAAGGTAATTAGGGGGCTTGGAAGGAGAAGAATGAAGGACAGGTAGATTATTGTTGGGAAAAGTCTTGGTCAGGTCAGAAATTGTTTCTATAAAAAACTAGTTAAATTGGGAGTCTAATTCGAGGTCAGATTTACTTGGGTCAGGACAGGGGTTACTCTTGGAGCCTGGACTGAGAAGTGAGTTTATGGATTTCCAGAATTGCTTGAGGTTTTTAGTACTATTGGCCTGGAGCTTAGTATAGTACGTTTTTTTGTCCTTAGTGATTAGTTGTTCTGCAAGGTTATGGAGTTGTGTGTATTGGAGCTGGGTTCTGGGCAGTTTTTGCCAGTTCATTTGTTTGAGAATATTAGAGAAAGTTATGGGGTTGCAGTTGCTAAGGATGCGAGTGAGAATGTGTTGATGCTGATGTGGGGTAGAGCTAGTTGAACAATGAATGAAAGCTGGGAGGTGGTCGCTAATGGTATCGGCAATGGTGCCAGAGTTGGCTATTTTATTTGGATGGGTGGCTAAGATCTAGTCAAGAATGGATCCTGGGGGATTTGTTTTGTTGGGTCGGGTGATGGAGAGGATTACTTGAGTAAAGTTATAGAGGTTAATTGATAGGGAGGGTGAGGGACTATTGATTTTATTCCAGTCAATATTTACATCGCCTAGAATGTAAGTTTCATAGTTAATTTCAGTTAAGGCCCATTGGAGAATATCTTCAAGGGTAGTGATGTTGTTACACCAGGAGAGATATATAGGCAATGATGCAGATATTCTTGTAATTATTCATTGAATTGTGAACATTAAATCTTTCTTGATGGTTTGATTGAGATTGCCCACCTCTTTCAGAGCTGGTCAATGGCAAACTGATTATACTTTTCAGCACTTTCAGCAGTTCCACCCCCCTGCTTGCTAAATAATTCTATTAACTCAAGATGCATGGGGGAACCAGCATTTTCTATTTGTAGTTTACAACGGAGAAACACATCTTCCAAAGTAGAGATGGAGTCATGATAGGTACCTGACCCATTGTTGACATGCTGAAAATCAAGAACAGACTGCAAACAGGAATTCAATAAAATATTAACAAGGCCATCCAGTAAAAAAATCACTATTAGCACCCTGATTAGGTGAAGAAGATGTCCTTAGACATACCGGTGTGTTCCAAAAGTCTGCATTACTCTGCATAGTGTTTAGTTTAGATTTATATATATCAATATATTAATATTTTTTGCATATGATATATTTTTTAAAATGTGTTTAAGTCTTTTGATGTCTTGTCAGTTAATGGACTAATGTTATTGGTGTTTTAAACCATGTCATTTTTGAGGGACGGGTGCTTAAAGTGTGCTGTGAACATTGTTAATAGATTCTGATGAAGTTTTGTTACAAACTTGATGAAAGTACTTAATCCTATAGTAAAATCGGGTTGCTGTGAAAATGTAAACAAAGCCAATACACTGTGCATTTCTGCATTATCCATAAATTTGTATAGTCAATGTTACACTTAAACTTTGTTTGCTACATTGCAACGTTAAATATTTCAGAAACATTACACTGCCCATTTAATTACATGAAACACTTAAAATAGCTCAGTATAAGACTTTTTGGAATTCTAACCTGTGTCTCTTTCATTATATGGGAATTATGCTGAATATTGCAATGTCCCCAGTGGAGCAGTCACATGACACAACCTTTATATGATTTACAGGGATAGTGTGTCTTGCACAGCACATTTTCCCTTAGACAGGATACCTCTATCAAGGAACTCATTTCCCCAGATTTTTCACTCTCAGACAGTCATAGCATCTCTAGGCCTCAGCGCAGAAAACCTTATGGCAGGAACAACTGGTATTTGAAATTCTTCGCCTATTAGCCTGGTACCCCTGAATTAGATTATTGTTCAACTTAAGCAGCTACTGTACAAATAATCCCACTATATTTCTAATTTGGACCTAATTTTAAAAGAAGGTATAGGTTTGTTTTCTCCTATATATTATAGGATTTTATGTGGGCCTGACTGTATGGATTATCAGACTGCAATGAAAGGCATATTGGAACCTTAAGCTCTAAGTGTGCTATTCGTTAATTGCCTTTGCCTGACATCTCACTGCAGGGATTCAATGGTGCATTGCTTGGCTCTATAATTGCATGGTGCCCTGGTTTGGCATCCTTTACCTGGGCAGTTCTGGATGCAGTCTGTTTGGTTCAATGATTGATTCACTGGTGTTCAGGTCCATTCTTAGACATTTTCAGGGTCTTTATGTTCACATATGATTAGAGTTAGAATGCCTATTTGGTATAGTGCATCAGGCAAGTTTGGCAAGCTTTGCACGTCAGTCTGCTGATATCCCTGGTGAATACTTCATTGTGTGCATCAGTTTGCTGTTGTGCATTGCTGGCTATAATATAGGTTTATAGGTTAGTACTAAGCTAACTGGTCTTGTGAGACATTTTAAGCCTAGCCAATTATCCCTTGAGAGACTCAAACCCTGCACCTTGTGTTTGTAAGGCAAACACCTTAACCATTAGGCCACACTCCCTCCCAATCATATTCTTATTATTTGCTATGCAGGAATTGGCTCTCAGCAAATGTAAGCTGTTCCTGCTCTCCAGTATTTATTTTTATTGCTGTTTTCCTCTTTTTCTGCTACATATTAGCTGCTTAATAACTTTGATTTGTTTTTATCCTATGTGGTGACTCATGTAGTTTTCTACATACAATCAGGATCAGGCTCTTGCACTGCAGCCTTTTTCATTATGGCTAACTGCTAACACTATTTCTGTATACAGGACAAAAGGTGTTAGCAGAAGGCACTGGGCAAATATTAATCACTGATGACATCAGGATCATACAGGGCGTAGGTTTTGTCTGATTCCAGTGCTATGTGGTTTTCTCCTTGGGGTGAAAAATATCACCGATTTTTGTTTTGATACAGTCCTGTATCATGTACCTGCAGATCCATCTTTCCATCAGGCACTGGCAAGTGGGACCTGTTCTGTTGTAATTTGGGCCAAGATGCAGGTGGGGTGTGGTCTATTGTAATTCTGGTCGAGATCTAGTACTTGAATGTCAGATGACCAATCAGCAACAATGCTTGTGTTATACTGAAATTGCTCCACTGTGTTGATGTGGTGTAAATTACTGAAACATGGCTTGATTCCAGTGGTGGACCATTCTTGCAGCAACAGTGCCACTGGACGTTCCATTGTACAGTTCCCATGTCCAGATCAATTCTGTGGCATTGTAGCAATCTTCCATTGTTCAATCATACTGTTATAGCTGCCATGTCCTTAGATTATTTAATTGATGCATGAGGAAACTGTTGGTAGCTCGTTTACCATCCATATGGTAGTATAAGGCTGTTCCTTTAGGAGTTCATGGATTCTCCTGTCTCTGCTGTATTAGTTGGTCACTTCTAGGTGACTTCAGTATTCCTATCCCTAACTCTTGTAACATAAATCCTTCATATTATGAAGGAATTCGGGATTGTTCAGCATGCTACCTCTGCTCCCCATAAGAAAAGGCATACATTGGATTTGGTCTTCATTTGGGTGCTATAATCAGTAAGTTAGTAGTGGTTTGCTTCAAGCCATAAGAAAAGGCATACATTGGATTTGGGATTTCATTTGGGTGTTGTAATCAGTAAGTTAGTAATAAAAATGATTAGAATGCCCAGTCATGGCATACTTTACTTTGAGGCTACCTTCAGTAGTGGCTCTGACCAAAAACTGATGGCTTGCTGGAACATGAGAGAGGTCACCCCTGAGTTATTGGTTCTTGGATTATATCAGCTAATACTGGACTTCATTGCTGGGGATGCCAAATCAAGTGTATACCAAAGACTATTTTGTCTTGATCTTTTAACTCCAAGTCCTGTACACCTTGTCCACTATGTGAGATGTGAACAATGGTACAGTCTTATACTTTCTGTATCCTGAAGAAGACAAAAGAAATGAAAGAATATAGGAAGCCTCACATCAGTCTGCTTAAAGACAGCCTTCTGTTATATGATTGCTTTTCAGTCTGTTATGCAGATACTGTATCTCACAGGAAATGTCCTTATACTTGCCCTGAGATATGAATGTAGTAACAAACTGATTGCCACTATTCTTGTAGGTGTTTTTTAAGCTTAGATATCCAGTCTGTTTTGATAAACAGAAGTAATTTTAATTAGCAGAATATAACCTAACTTATCAGTACTTTGTCTCCAAGCTTGCTTTGTTCAGGTCAGGTACTAGCCCAGGCACACCCCTCAGGGATATTGTGTGATCTTTCTGGGGAACTTCTGTCTTGGTCATTATCTGAGTTTATTATTCCAGATTGCAATTACTTTGCTGCCATAGCTTTCAGACTATGTAAGATAACTTCTGGCCTGGACCCATGCCCTACCAACCTTGTTACATCATGTCTTGCTGTGCTGGGTCCAGTCCTTTACCACATCACCATATTCTCACTTAGGAATGAAGCTTTGTCACTGAATTTAATGGAGGCTTTGATTACTCCAGTCCTTAGGAAAACCAGTTTAAATGCAGATGATCTAGATAATTATAGACCAATCTCACATCTCTATATATTGGTAAGCTCCTTGAAAAGTTCCTATATACATAACTGAATCTGTACACGAGTAACAGTATCATCTGTGATCCCATCTAGTCTACTTTGGTGTAGATATAGTACAAAGGGAGCCTTTACTGGTGTCTTTAATGATTAGTCTGGCAGTTGGCAAAGAAGATCGTGGCAGTGAGCTATTAATGACCTACCTCCTGTGGTAAAGGATTTGATTCTTTCAGCTTTCATTTGCCTAATTTGTAACCTTGAGAAAGTCACTTAACCAGTAAGTGTTTTGAGAAAAGTATGAATTTGGGCTAGGCTCATCAATGTTTTCCTGGATGGCATGCCCAGTTACTAATTTTGACCTATGATCTCCTTCAGATGAAGGATTGACTTTATTAGTCGATCCTGCTCCTTTTAGATTCCTCTTTGTGTCATCTGATTCTGTTGACCATAGTATCACAATGAGCTAACTCAGACAATACTGTGACATTACAGTCATTATTTGGGAATGCTTTGCCTCTATCTAGTGAGCGTAGTAACAGAGGTTAACTCCTTCTCTTCCTGCCGCAGGATCTGTGATGTGCCCTAAGGATCAGTTTTGGGATCACATTTTATTCATCTTTCATCTTAGCTACTATATATGTTCCCATAATATTTTTCTGCATGATACTGTTATCCCAGTTTAATGAAACATATGTACATTGTAGTCTGTTTCACAAGGTGTTTGCTAAGTCAGTTGTCCAACTATGTAATTAATCAATATTGTGGCTATTTGTATTAGTTTATGTAATGTACAAAGTGCCATGATTGTAAATCAATATTGTGGCTATTTGTATTAGTTTGTGTAATGTACAAAGTGCCATGATTGTAAATCAATATTGTGGCTATTTGTATTAGTTTGTGTAATGTACAAAGTGCCATGATTGTGCTCCAAAAATGGAAAAAGAGAAACTTTAGATTCTTAGAACATTCCACTTAGAAACAACCACCTCTCAATCTTCGTTGTCGAAATGAATTTCTTGGCATCCACGTCCTGAACTCATAGTAATATGTTTACAATTGGAGACCTAATCATAATCCTCTAAATCAGTGCACTTTCAGGCTTTTCATGTATTTTGTAAACCTATGTTGATTGGAAAGAACTGCTTATCTGTTGGGAATTACTGTATTGATTTTTATGTACATGCTTATTTGCTGAACATGAGTGTTAAATATATATATTTGCTGTCAATGTTCTTAATGCTAGATGAGTTCATGCATGCATGTGTGTAATGTGGCTGTTGTTATATGTATACCTGCTTAGCAATATGTAACAATGCTAGTGCCTATAACTGGTGTAGGTGTTTAGGACAAGTATTTTATACAGCAATAACAGGTAAAACATCCAAGTAATCCTTTTTATCAAAACTATTGTACAGTAGAACTAAACAAAAACACTTGTTTTGCCATATTTTTATTTGCTGATGCAGTTCTAACAGTGATTCCCTCAGCTCTAATTTGCATATTTTTTATGATTATTTGTCATGCACTTATTAAAAACATGTAATGTATCTACAACCTATGCCTCTATAAAAATGGCTAACAATTTGCAAAAAGCAAAACCACACAGAAGGATAATGATACACTAGTGCAGAGAATTAATAAAATATAAACATAAGACATTGTTTGTGACATTAACCATAATCTTGCTTCTTATGTATATACATATCTATGATAATTTTTTTCCATTTATATGATACTGGACTACAAATTCCTAGCTGGGTGGATCTTAATAACTTTGTTATATTCAGCAAGAAGGTACTATATCTATCTTTAGTACAATATGCACTTTTATATACATATATGTCCTATATATCTTTATTGTGTACTATATTTATACATTAAGATATATTAAAGTCATGTAGTTTAATATATATGTATATATATATATATATATATATATATATATATATATATATTACATGAAGAGTTCTATTACGTTTGCATGTAATGATGACATACATTTGTAGTGATGATCAGATATAAAATATAGAGTAATATTATACACATCAACTCCCAAAAGGTAGTTTTTTTTTTTGTTTTTTTTTGCAGGGGGGCAAGTCCCCCAGCACCCTGCATGTAGGGGGATACCCCTACACTGCCTGGAATTATATATACTAACTTTAACATCTCAGAACAGTGGAGAAAAAAGCAATCTCCACTGTCGGCTAAAGACGTTTCGGCAAACTACTTTTGTTTTGTTTGCTTTCACTGAAACTACCTTCATCGACCTGACATGTACCCGAGTAATAATATTATCATCTTATTTTTATACTTGCATTACTTTGTTTTTTTTTACAGATTCATCACCTTAGAACATTCCACTTAGAAACAACCAATGATAAAGCTTTTTTTTTGCATAAATTGAAGTCCCATTCCAACCTCATGTGGGAGTCCATCTTCAGCACTACCTTAACTTATGTGTGTACTAACTCTGTGGCTTCAAAGCTGTGGGGAAAGGCAAAGTCTATGGGTGCTGAAAGTGTTTTTCATTAATATTGATTTGCCCTACCGGTTCATACATACCTAGCAGGTGTATAACTGTTAGGTTCCTTCAAAGACAAAGTGCATGAAATATAAACAAGCTTCATGCTCATCATGTCTAGTTATGTAACTGTTAAGTTACTCATAGTGGCGTAAGGCTCACCCCAGTTGTCTTCAAGTAGCACACAAAATCTTATAACAGATACCATATAATAAATATTTCTGCACTCCAAATGGAAAACACAACAGAAAAACATGATGATATTACACATTGCAAGAGTGAGAGGCTGATCAGTAAGGCATTCTAGATCTTCTTAAGTAGGTAGGTACTTAGTGAGGTCTAGTTTGCCACTGCTGTGTTGTCCTCTGTCATTCTTAGAAGTGAGTCATAAAAGTGTCTCACTTCCTAGACATGTCAGCAGACTAAATGTCAGTATCATAATATGGTAATGAGGTGCTCTGGTGTTATGCAAGCTCTCATTGGTAGGAGTTTACCAGCATGACTGCATAGGGGAGGGAAATGTTTACGTGTAGTAGCAAATTTGCCTGCACTCTAGGAAACTCCATTGCTGGTGGAGATTTTCCTGCCATGCAGAAGAGATGCTCAGCATTTTTCTCTTTTTATTTTGACAGAAGTAAAGTGCTGATAAGCACCGTGTGCTGAGCAACATGCCAGCAGGGAAGGGTTCTTGTTGTGCTGACAAGTACAGCACCAATGTGTCCTATGCGTTTCCTGTCCCATAGGCTGTCCTGTTGGGACAAGCTGATACTCAGATGGTACTGGCTTTTTGAGTCACATATAACAAATCATTGGAATAGTTTTCACCCCTACAACCCTCGGTATCTCATTATACTGAAGGACAGGTTTAAGTTATGCAGGTCTGAGTAACACCATGGATGATGAGGGCTTTCCATACTGCTCCTCTATATGCTTTGGAATCCCATATATATAAATATAAATATAAATATATATATATATATATATATATATATATAAGTCCTACTATAACTCTGTTCAACTAAATTGCAAATTCAACCCTCAGAGATTCTGGTCTACTCTTAACAAGATTCTCTCTCCTGGCTGTCCCTCAAACCCCTGCCCATATCCCAATACATCCCCCCAAGAAACTGCTACCCTCCTCAACAAACACTTTATTGACACCATCCAAACACTATTACCTTCCAACTGCAGCACAATCTCTCTGCCAACTCCTTCCAGTCCTCCTAACACAAATCTTTTTTTCCTTCCACCCTGTCCCTACTTCCTATATTAGATCTCTTCTTCTTAAGCTCAAACCTTGCCTTCCCCCACTGAAAATCTACCTCCTACCTTCCTCAAACTTGCTGCTGAATCAGTTGCCTATCCTGCATCTTTTTTAATCAACAGATCTATTCATGAATCTACTGTTCCTACCCTTTGGAAATACTTCTTCACTATTCCCCTGCATAAAAGAGGCAACTCTACAGATCCATCAAACTACCGACCCATCACCATTCTATCCCCCCTCTCTAAGATTCTTGAAAAATGCATTCACTCACAGCTTCTTAAATACCTCCTCCAGCATAACTTTCTCACTCCCACTCAGCGTGGCTTTTGTCCTAACCACAGTACAACTACTGCCCTCCTATCCTTCACACATACTGTCGTTGAGGTTCTAGACAACAATAAACTCATATCTTGCCTCTTCCTAGACCTTTACAAAGCCTTCAATACAGTCTCCCACCCTCTACTACTTTCCAAACTCACTGATCTCAACCTATCTTCCTCTTCCCTTGCCTGGTTCTCTAGTTACATATCCTGCAGACAGCAATCTGTTAAATGGCTGCCATCCTTGTCTTCTTTCATTCCTGTGCCAACTGGAGTCCCACAAGTTTCCATCTTAGGTCCCCTTCTGTTCAATATCTTCACCCATGATCTCTATACATCTTGTAAACCATCCTCCTTCATCCAATATGGTGATGACTCAACCCTCATCTCCATTTCTAACAATATCTCTGAACTCCATTCCCTAGCCCGATACGTCTGATGAAGCGGGAAAGCCCGTGAAAGCGCTTACGTTGTATGTCCTGTCTTGCTGTTGTTATATATTAAAAATTAGTCATTTCTATATCGTTTCGTGGATTTACTTGAAGCTGAATTTACTTCAGAAAACGTTTTTGAACTGTGGGTTGTATGCTGCTTATCGCTGTTGGATTCTACACTATATATATATATATATATATATATATATATATATATATATATATATATATATATACAGCATTTCCAAAACCATCCCAAAGAGGATGAATACCCAGCACCACATTACTAGAGGGAAGCCAGATTCAGTTACCAGCTATAGACGAATGGATTTCCATACATGTTCTTTACTGTATATGAAAATCTGGCTGGAAACATTGAATCTCAGAGGGAAGATTCACCTCAAAAGCCTTCAATAGTTATAATATAGGAGCCTACAAGACTCCTAACATATGGGATTGTACACTTCACTGCCATGCTTGGTTCTATAACCAAGCTTTCCTCTATGCTACCCTGATTTTTTTCAGAATCTGTCCCTTAATTTTTGAAGAGGTAAAATGTGCTATAACCATTAATGAGTCACAATCTGCTAAAATCCATGGGATTTTTAAAAGCTAATTAAAAGAAAATTTGATAAACAGCTACAGCAAGTTTTTTTTTTTTTTTTTTGCTGAACCTTGTCGAAGTATAACAAAAAAATTCCTATTTAAGTGGAAAGAAATGTAAAATGGTGAGGAAAGTTATTATATGTTTTCTTAAAGTATTCACACATATGAGGATGTTTGTTTCTGTGATGCTTACCTTTTGTAGTATCCTATATTCACTGAAGATGACACAATAAGCAGTTATGATTCTATGCATTTTTATATGCAAGTACTTACATTCTTTTTAGACAGGCACCAAAAAGAGGCATTTGCCTGCTTTACAACACAGAATGTTTTATAACAAATTGGTGGTTGAAGAGAAAAACAGACTACTGGTAAGTGAAATCCTGGTATATTGCATCTGGCTGGTGTGCTCTGTTGAGGTTCTTCTTGCTGTTTTGCATTGTTATAAATAAAGCCGTTCCTTGCTGTTTTCCATTATTATAAATACGGCATCAGACCGTGACCAGTAAAAAATGATTCTGACTCTGCTACTGAAGCCGAGACCACACGGACTAAGTAACGTTTTACTTGATTTTGCTTAATATCGATTATATTAACAGAGCCTGCATTTTCTTTTCTAGCTGATTATAGTGACATGGTTTATAATGAACATTGTTGTTTTCTTTTTCTGGTGGCAGACAGAAAACTAAACTAGTTATATACTTGTTCTTGCAATTGTGGCGAAATTGTATTGTGTTGTCATTGGTTGGTGTGCTCTATTGATCTTTTTTTGTGGGGGGGGGTGTGTATTGTTACAAATAAGGCCTTTTCTTGCTGTTTTCCATTGCTATAAAAAAGCTCCAGGTTTTGACCCATTTAAACTGAATCTAATTCTGCTACTAAACCTAAGAACACCTGGACTATGTGACTTTTCCTTGATTTTAGTTCCAGTTGACTATACTAATCCAACTTGCATTGTTTCTAAGCTTACTGATTTTAGTGACAATGCTTTGACTTTAAACTATTGCTTTAATTTTTATTTTCTGGTGGTAGGAGAGAAAAGCAAACTAGTTCTAGGACTGTGCTTGTGAATCAGGAGAAATTCTATTGTGCTGCTATTGGTTGGTGAACTCTTCGAGATTTGTCTTTGCTGTTTTCAATTGTTATAAATAAGCCTTTTTCTTGCTGTTTTCCATTGTTATAAACAGTTCACCAGATTTAGACCAGTTCATTCTGGATCTGACCCTGCTACTGAAGTCAGTATCACCTGGGCTAAGTGATTTTTGTTCTTGATTTCACCTAACACTGAGTCTGCTAACACAGTCTGAACTGTTTCTAGCTGACTGCTGTTTCTACTTTGAGTTTCAATTACTGTCTTGTCCGGTGACAGAAAATACAAACAAACTTGTTCTAGGCCTGTGCTTGCTACTGAAACAAAAATTATAGTATGATGTTAATGGTTGGTGTTCTCTAGTGATTTTTTTTCTTGATGTTTTCTATTGTTATAAACAAGGCTGTAGATTGTGACCAGTTCAAACCAGATATGACTGTGCTACTGAAGCCAAGCCCACCTGGGCTAGGTGTCTTATGCATTTGCTTACTATTGATTATACTAATACAGCCTGAATTCCTTCTGCAGTATCTGATTTTACTCGCCCTGCTTTGAATTTAAATTGCTGTCATTTTTCTGCTGGCAGAAGAAAAAAAAAACAGACAAATTCTAGCCTTGTGCTTGATACTGAAGTGAAATCCAAATGTGTTGCTATTGGTTGGTGTGCTTCCTGTGCTTTTTGTTTTCTTTTTGCTGTTTTCCATTGATATAAATAAGGCAATTTATATTTACTAGGGGAACTTTGGAACTTACAAGTGGCCACAGCTGTCCAAAGCTGTATGGCAAACCATGGTGTACATTTGGATTACTCTCTGGTCCTCCAAGTATCCCATAGCTGCTCTACACTGCTCGTAAGTTCACAGTTGCCATCTTAGCTAATAAGCACCATCATTTGCACAGAGCACTGCATGCCAAGGCCATTTCATAAATCTAATCTTCTTTCCTTCTTATTGCTTATTTATTGTTTAGAATGTGTTTTCCTTCTTTAATCATCTCATTTTGCTATATATAAATATATATATATATATATATATATATATATATATATATATATATATATATATATATAGATAGTTATTCTGTGTTAATCAGCATATCACTTTAGAGGATAACCTACTTCATTACAGTCATCCTTAAAGTAATGCATATAGCCAAATATAATTTACTCTGTGCACTTCTTAACTAAATTGCAGTGGTGGTGGTGCTGCGGTAGCATTGTCGCCTCACAGTAAGATGTTGTCCTGTTCGATTCTCAGCTAAAGCGTCTTCTGAGTGGAGACATGCATGAATGGGCATACCTTCATTGAAGGTTGTACGTCAGGGCTGGCAACACGGTACGTAAAAATCTACTGCCAATCATTAGCGGACCGGAGTTCCACTGTGGCGACCCCTAACCGGGAAAAGCCGAAAGATACAACAACAACAACTTCTTAACTAAATTCCCCACATCACTGGAAAAAAAAAATGGAAGGTCATCCTGCTTGTTTCATTTTTCTGTAGCCATATTTTTAGCATGTGGTATTTTCATGCAGTGTAGTAACTACCTTATGTTCACAGATAAGAAACTCTTACTCAACGCAAATAATTCTCAGTGAGACGTAAATATTTGACTAATCTTGGTTTCCCTGTCACAAAAAGCAAGCACTTCCACCACAATCTAAACAAAATCACATTAAAATTTCTTACAATGAGATTTTAAAAATTTTTACTAAAGCGTCCTAGATTTAGAAAAAAAAACTTAACTCTCAGCATAAATCCAACACCTTATCTCTTTCATGCAGACTTACAGTAGAGAGACACCAAAAGTCAAAACACTTCAAATCTATTACTCCAAATCACTATACTAATAAAAATGTTTTAGTTTTAGATGATTCTATAATTAGGTATACAGAGTCTCTATTTGGTAGGCTGAACAAAGATAGGATAAGAGTGAGCTGTTTTTCAGGTTCCAGTCTCTTTGGTATCACAAGGTTTCTAATAACGCTTTCACCTGACAAATATGTCTATGAAATGGTGGTGGCCCACGTGGGAGTGAATGGATTGGGGTGCAAAACATGAGGGCAATACAGAAATGTATATATATATATATATATATATATATATATATATATATATATATATATATATATATATATATATATTGGAATTCTCCGTGACTGTCACAAATGCAGGCAAGGTGCTGGTACTGAGTGTAATCCACCTTTCATCAAGAAAGATGCAGTGTGTGTTAGCATGGGGAGAGATGCTCACAGTCCAACTTGTTTCACAAAACATGACATGCGGCTCTCGTTCAAAGCCACCTTAGTGCCTTTTTAGACAAAATCTGATTAAAGGGCACTCCATTGTAAAATGTCAAACCCAAAACTGGATCATATCAAGGTGGCTCTCTTCAATATGAAGAGTTTCAACAACAAATGGTCAGATTTTGAGGCTTTCTTACATCTGAAAAATATCCATATTTGTGTAATTACTGAGTCTTTGTTTAAATGTAAAGAAAGCACTCCCTCCATACCTGGGTTTTGCCATACCTCTTAACTGTCCAGATTTTCGCAGAATGTCCAGATTTTTGCCTCATATTTTTGGTCTGTTTCTCATAAAATTTGTGGTTTTCTGGCAAATTATTGGCATAATATGGGGACTGAAGTCAGTAAATAATGACATACATTTGAGTGTCAGGCTTCAAATCCTTCAGAAAACGTATGTTAACACATACGCTGTTACTCTAGCAACTTTCTAAGTTTATAAGAGCAATATTTAAAATCTGTCCCTATTTTTGGACCTTTGCTCTCCCATTTTGTCAGGCTTTGTCCAGATTTCTTGCATTAAGAGGTTGAGAGTTATGGGTTTTGCACCTACCATACTTGTGGTGGCACGTATATTTGTTAAGGACCATATTACCTTCAGGCAGATTCACCCACAAACAAAACTAACAGAAATCACCATGAACAGGACAAACTAGTATCTTATCTTCCTTATCTTAAAGCACTACTACTTTGGAACCTGTGACATCACTACTACTTTTGAGCACTCAAAGATTAAACTGCTTTTGACATTTACTGACTGATTTGTGTTGTAATATGCTTTACTCATTTTAAGATCTTTATTATATAAGATATGTTGGATTTTGCATGTTTGTATGTAATTATGAAATATATTACTGACACATCTTTTTCCCTAATTATCATGCCAGTTCAGCTATGATGTACATATAAATGTTTTATGTTTATGGACCTATTCTCCCAGGGCCTCCAATGAAAAGGGCTTTTGAATGGCCCAGCTAAACAATCCCAGTAAACAAATGCAACACATACATAAATACATACATGCATAAATAAATAAATGTTTATTATAGCCTTGAAGGGATAAACTTTTCATATCCCCGGATAATAATGTAAGAATTCCTAAATATACTCAATGAACTTCCTATAGACAAGAACTCTGCTATATTGGGAGACCTCAGCAAAACCTAAATAAACTGAAGCATCTATACCTGGAATGTAGGCTATGCCCAGAAGTTCTTAAATTTAATAAACAAAAACTCTGTGATCAGATAGTTAACAAACCCACTGAAGGCATAATATTCTCATTCTGGTCCTAATAGATTCTGCCTTTTCATGAACTATTCCCAAGGTAGCTCCCTTCCTGATTAAGTTGAATCATAAACTAGTGTTCTTTTAACTTCAAATCTCCAAAGCCCACACATTTAGTATCTTGGGTTTCAAGGATTTCAAACATACTAATCTAACCTAATTCTATGACAAGATTTCATGAATGACTTATATGCTCCTTCAGATACATGTACAGAATTGCCAGTCCTAACCAGCGCAAAAATATTGTAAGAAATCTGAAAAAAAACATATTTCCTTGTGTGGTCCTCCAACATTAAAAACTTTAAAATGAAAGGAAAAAAAAATCCTTAAATTATGTAGTAAATTAAAAAAAACTCAGTATCAAGGATAGTATCAACTTGAAAAATACTGTTAGGTCTACCAAAGCAACCCATGAATATGGGTTAGCATCTGAAACTAAGGAAAATTATAAATCCTTCCTTGACTTGGTTAGGAAACTAAAGAATAACACCCAAAATTGTTCTCCACTTATTCAAAATGCAATCACCTTTTCAGACCCAATAAACATTAGGAATATAGCAGCAAACAAATTCAGAACAAATTTTACCTTTCTGGAGTCTGTATATCCCTCAGTCCTTTAAATCCCGATATCACAAAGGAACATATACTGAGGGTGCTTTCTAAAACCAAAAACACTTCTTCCACGAGGCCTGACAATATACCCAGCTTTTTTAATAAAACAGCACTAAGCATGTTGTGGCAGAACCCCTCCCCAAAATGTTTAACTTAAGTTTAGCTACAGGTTTTGGCCCTGAAGTTTTGTGCACTGCAGTGGTAATGCTACTCCATAAGGGAGGCCCCATCACCTAGAGAATTAGAGGCCCATCAACCTGACAAGTCTCATCTACAAAGCCATAGAACATACTATAACTGACCTTATATACACCATATAGAAATCTCATTATATTTGACCGACAACAGTTTGATTGTGTCAAGGGAAAATCCTGCTTAATGAATGTGGTTATTATCTTCTGAAGAGTTACACAGGCTGTCAACAGGGCCAGGATTCACATAGCATATCTTGACCATGCTAAGGTATTTCACACCATGCCCCATACTAGCATTATAACTAAGATTAACACTTTAAAAATAAACACTTATGTGGTAAAGTGGCTAGCAAACTGACTATAAGACTGAACCCAGACACTGAGTGTGATAGACCCCTCAACAAAAAAATGAACCTAGCCAGTAATATCCCCCAGAACTGAGTATTGGCACCCCCCTTTTTCAACATTTACTTTTCTTATCTCAGACAGGTAACTAAGACTTTGGCTAACTATGTTTGCAGATAACAGCAAAATGGAAGTCATTGTCAAGTCTCCCTCTTGTACTCTAGCTCTTCAGCAGCAACTTACAAAAATGCAAAAAAGTACAATGAGATCATATTTGGTAGACAACCCCTCCCCTCAGCATATAGCAGAGACAATACCCCACTTCTAAATAAAAAATGTTGTTAGGAACTTTGGATTGTGGTTGATATTCCCTATATTTTGATAATCGTGTGATAACAATAGTCAGAAAATCTTTCCACTTAGCACTAATTACCAACAGAATGTCATCACGTTTCAAAGAGGTCATTGTTCCCATATATTCATCACTAAATAGGTCAATTATTTTTTATTTATTTTTTGTTTTATGTTTATAAATAGGCCAATTATTGAGTACAAAGCCTCCTTTGGAATATACTTCACTAGTCATATCAAAAGATGTAAATGGACACTCAATTGCCTAGAAATTCCTGAATCCCGTGAAATTTTCATTATGGGGATTTAGATTGTATTTTCAATCTATCACTTTTTTATTTTTAATATGGCTTCTTATTCTTGTATAAGGAGCCATCTTCCTTTTATTTTTTTATTATTCTTTACCTCTCTCCCTTCCATTTTATCTTTGAAGATAAACATTTTTCAAATTTGTGTGGCATTTTATCACACATCATTAAGGTTGTAATCTCTTAAACTTCTACCTGCAGTTTTGGGTTTACATCTTTCAGTCTGCATATTATGTGACATGGAGCAAATCACTTGTTTTTAATTGTTCTAATTATATATTTAGTTAGCTAGGTTATCTAGCAAGGTTGAGGATCACGTCTAGTGGAGGTCTGGGAGCAGTGTCTGTTTAAGTGAGTTACTCAGTCATACAGTAGTCCAATAAAGAATGAGGGACTCAAACCCAACTCATCAACAGCACATAGCCTTAATTTTGTGCAGTAAACTACAGTCAGAGCTTCCATGACAGCTTACATATGGGCCCTGAAACAGGCACATTTACCTAGTGAATTTACCTGTTAAAGAAATTAATAAAATAAATTAAAAACTTCTCATATTTTTAAGGAATTATTATACTCGTCCCAAATGTTTGTTTCCTTTATACCCACATCAGACTCCTCGGCTAAAGACTCTGTCACATTGTTACTGGTCTATTTATTTTCTAACAGCACCTGTTTCCTATTATTCCTCAATACGATGTTTCTGCATTCTTTTCCACTTCATATTGCATTTGTTGGCTCTTCTCCTACATTTGTATCCTTATTTATGGTTTGCCTGTGAAGACAGTGCCATACTTAACACCCAGCCATATCACATAAATGACAAGCATCATTCCTTGTAGTAACAGATTGCTTTTACTTGCCCAACAGACTATACACTTCCCAGGCCTGGCTTCCATTTTAAATGCATATGACAAGGGCTCGGATGACAAGACAATTTACCCATACTTCTGATACTGGAAAGACATATACATTTCCAAAAGAAGGCTCACAAGGGACCTATAGAAATGGAGATATGCACTAATCTTTGCTGTACATTAATTCCCATACACCCACTTCTGAAACACTGAATCAGTTCTTTGTTCCTTTACCAGCAAAAATAGAAATTAATGGAGCATACCTAGTAAATGAGGCGTGCATGTGTGGGAACAAAAACATGTTTATCAAAACTAAGATCATCTGGACACTCCTGTGTACTTCACACGCACATGATGCAACAACGCCGTAGGAACACCATTGTACCTTGCAACATATACATTAGTGCATTAAGCCAGTTGTCTGTCATTGCCTGCTTTCCTTTCCAAATGCATGTCAGGAATAAATGTATTGATAAACATCAGTTGGAATTACACAGAAAAGAATGCCTTCTTCTTGTATAACATGTTTTTCATTTTCTGTATGTATTTCTTCAGAAATTTTGAATGCAATTTGCAAATCAAAAAATGTAAAAGTTTCTGAATCTGCAGCTGAATGCAAGATGTAACAAATACAAATTGTGATTTGTGAGTGTACTATGTTCCTATGAGTAATTCCTTTACTCTAAGATACCGCATGGCTTGAATTAGTCATTTACAGCATGGCTTGGATTTGTCATTATGCAAAATGAGGGTTGTTATGTAAGTATTAGTCAAAGCTGCTTCTGACAGAGTTTCATTACATTTTAGCTACTACTAACAAACTGCATACATGTCCGTGCTGAAAGCGAAATGCACGTATCTACCTCTCTTGCCTTCAGTGCCTACAAAACATGTGAGTGAAAATTTGTCAGAGTACTGATTGTGTTGCCAATGTTTTATACTGCATAGTGTTTTGTCTTAATAATTTTATTTTAGTTTCTTTTTACTCCTGTGTGCTTAACTCCTACATCCCTTAATTTTGTACATGTACCAGAATATGTATTGTGTTCTTTAAAGAAAAAAATACCAAAAGTACAGGAGAACAGCGAATCTCGAAAATCACTCTTCTCCATCAAACTTCATTTTGAAGGGGGAACCCCCCTGCCCCCCCAAAAAAAACATATATACCAACTCTGAGATTGCCATATCTTGGAGAAAAGGGAATATTCTGAAAAATGGCATCTCAGACTTAGTATATGTAAGTCTATTCTTTCAGTCATTCAGTCTCAGCATTTTGGGACTTTGCTCTAGGGGGTCTCAAGATTTCAAATGGTTACCTTTAGAAACTGTTTGTTAAAAATGCTAATGCATAAGTCTAACCAGCCTCATATGTAATATCATGGAAAGGCTTATTATGGAGCTATCAACTGGGCAGAGGTAACCTCCAAACACTGGACCTATATCAGTTTGGATTCATCAAGGTCAGATCATGCTTACTCAGCCTGGTGTAATTTTTTTGAAAAAATCACCAAATCAATGGATAAAGGCAAAATGGTAAACACTGCATTCCTTGACTTGACAAAACTGCCATCTATTGATATTGTGTAGTCTAAGCTATGATACACCTCACCTTATCTATGGACACTTTACTGATATATTATGTCTACTGCTTGTGGTTTTATCATCATTTCTCCCTAAACCATTTACTTTCCTCACCCCTTCCCTTAACAGTTTCTCTAATCTTCTGCGTAGATCACTCCATTATCTTTATTACATCCTGCTATTTCTCTTCATCATTTTCTAGCTCACTACATTGAGTTTTCTCTCCCCTCTTCTTTCACCAATTTTCACATCACTTCCCTTCTGTATCTCCCTCTATCCAGCCACAAACCATACCCTGGCACCTTATAGCCTCCCTTCGCAATAATAATCCTACATTTTCTTACTCAACCTTCCCAGCCTTCCTCTCGCTCAGCTTATCTATTAATCACCTGTTTCAGCTTTACCCCATCCAATGCGTGAGCCGACCACTATCTGTGCTGCCACCTTTAACCTGGCATTGTCTCACAAACTTGTATTTCTTCATATGCTCCTCCTGTGCACTGCTGTATAACTATCATTTTATAAAAGCATGCTGTCACACATAACTTTGTCCTTTCTTTCCCTCCAGTTTCTTTGCTTTGAACCATTGTTGTACTCATGTATTGGATTTTATTCATGACTTACAAACATACCTCTTGGTGTCCAGATTTTCACAGACTGTGCAGACAGATTTTTGCCACATATTATTGGTCTTTTCCTTGTAAAAGGCAAATCATTGAGAACTGAACTTACTGAATAATTATACACATTTAAGTTTCAGACTTCATATGTTAACATAAAGCTTGTTATTCTAGCAACTTTTCTAAGTTGGTGGGGTGCTTGTCCTGCAAAAAAGAAGTTTAAAGGCGAAGATTAACGAGCAATGTTTGAGGCTTACTCTTTTCTCCTGTATTTTCGGTCTTTTTTTTTTTTTTGGAGTGCCAGCACTCATCATTGAAATATGAATATTCACGCATCACTTATGAAGTCATTTAAACTGGCAGGTGAACAGAGTAAAATAAGTATTTTCAAAAAGGCTGTAATGCACATATTTACATAAATCATCCATGCTACCACCAATGGCTTAGAACTGACAGAAATATTGCATCAAAAGTTCAGTTACCTCTGCACTACCAAGGGAAATTATAAAAACATTGAACTAATTCAATGAGACAAGTGAAGTAACTGAAAAACAAGTAAAAAAAAAACTGGTAAAGCAATTTGCTTGATGAAACAAAAAAGTAAAATGATGACAAACAGGTAAAACAGTTTATCTTGACTGAAAAAAAACACAATAGAAACAACAACAACAAAAAACATCTCTCAGATGAATGAGACATTTAGGTTTTCTTATGGTAGCAAATAAATTGTGGGATCTTTGCAGCAAACAAGCATGCACCATATTTTTTGAGGCTATTATTACTCAACCATGGCATCCACCCTTCCACTAACACCAGCATCAACAGCATTGGTTTTACAAGGTAATTTGGCAGAAAAATGGAAACAATAGATGCAAAAATCCAACGAGGTCCATATTTTAAGTAAGTAGCAGAAAAATAAGAAAAATAAAAAGTCACAAATTGTGATTTTTCTTCACTTTGCTAAAAAAATATTTATTTATTTTATATATTTATGTTTGTTTACTAGGGTAGTGTACCGATCAAAACTGATCAATTGTTAACATAGCCTGGATGAAGTAAGTCACAGTTAATACATAGAATATAAGACGAGAAATAGTATAAACAGTTTGTACTTATCATAATGCTGGATCCTTTTTATTGCTAGTCCATACACTTGGAC
Organism: Protopterus annectens; assembly: GCF_019279795.1. Classification (NCBI taxonomy): domain Eukaryota; kingdom Metazoa; phylum Chordata; order Ceratodontiformes; family Protopteridae; genus Protopterus; species Protopterus annectens. Next base: position 781,075,665 of record NC_056731.1, read on the forward strand.
CAATGGGAATTAGACTGCTTTGGTGATTCAATTAGGTAATTCTTTCTAAGTGATCGACCATGAGCCATTTCTGTGTTTCCACAATGCATCTGTCCCCTGCCTGGCCTCAGATTTTATTTGTTGTTAACTCAGGAGTGAAAAGGGTATGAGGAATGGGGGAGTGAGTCCTAAGGAGGAGAAAGGACTTCAGAATAGGTGTACTAGGTCCATCTGGAAATGAATAATGACACTTTGTTTTAGATGTCTGGAGGAGGTAAAGGAAATAGAGCTGTGAATACTTTCTGACAGATTTTGTACAGTGAAGGTAAAATCATAATTATCTATGAACATCCAAGGTATGAAGAAGTAATTCTCCTCTTTTGCAATAGTTTGGGGGAAAGACTGAAAGATGAATAAGTTGATTAAGATTATACTCCAAAGAAACTTCTTGAATAAAGGATAAGATGGCTCTTGCAAAACCCTGTCTCTGAGGAAAAATAAATATTGAGGTAAAGAAGAAAGTATATGTATTTATAAAATTATTCTGTCTAAGGTGACTGCTACCACAAAGAAAGTTTTCTAGGAGAGGGATTTTAGTTCAGTGGTGGATACTGATTCAAGGAGTGGATGAGTTAATGTTTCTAATATAAGGTTGAGGTTACATAGTAGTGTTGGTTCCTTGATGGGAACACAAGAGGAAGGTTCCCTTGAGAATTTCTTTACACAGTTTTTGTGCTGCAAGAGAGGAAGGTGAAAAAAACTTTATGAAAATTGGAGATGGACCTTAATGCTGGAGTAACTGAAACCAGCATCACACAAGGAAGAAAGATACTAGGGAGAAATGGGAAGGGGGACAGCAAAAGGGTCCAGTTTTTGTTTCAAAGCCCAAATGGAGAAACATTTCATTATATTTCAGTCAAGTTATTCATTGCAAATTTGGTCTGTATGAAAATGAATTTGTTTTTTTGTTTTTTGTTTTTGTTCAGCTGAGTAAGAGTAATAGCATAAAGTCTGACCGGAAATTTGATACTTTTACCAGTGGATACGTAGTCCATAATGTGTCTGACCCTTCCCGAAGTCTCAAGATAAATGTCATAAGTAATTGCAGAGGCATAACTGGATCTTCTAGCTCCAGTTGTCTTTTCCCAATCTGGAGCCTCTCAACTATAAAAAAAGGCCTGTGGTGTTAACCAAGTTCCATTTCTTTCACAGCTGAAGAGCAAAAAAACTTATTTTCTTCTGTTTTTAAAATGAAATGTAGCAAGCTGCTTGCTACATTTCTATAAAATGGATTGCTGCAGCTTCAATCACACGTGAAGAGCTGAAGAGCTTTAGTACTGCACAAGAGAAGTGTCAAAATGTATTTCTGTACCAGCGTTCAGAAATGTCGGTATATAAATGAACACTGGTGCTGTACTACACTAATGATTGGTCACAATCGGCATCGCCTGATAGCACCCCCTAACATCTTGTAACTGGGGTGGCTGCCCCTTCACCCTAGGTGCACTACTGACTAATTACTCCCTCTTTTATCTGTAACTGACATTTTAAAGCAGAAACAATCAAGCATCTTGTCTAAATTCTACCATTCTTCTTCCATCTACTCTAACTGGAATTACATCTCACTCAGATATTGCAGACATATATTATGATGAAGACATGAGCCATACAGTCTCTTTCATTTGTCTTAAGATTTTCTAGAAGAAATTATTTTAGCTTCTTTTGGGAATGGTGACTGCTAGGAATCAGCCTGAGATCTCTCATGCTGTTACACAGACAGGGGTGAAATGAATAGCCTGCCCTCCATCTGAATAGATTGCTGTGCAGAGGCAGAACTATAGGCTGCATGACTGACATCTGTATGAGAAGTGAGAGACAAAGCTGCTTTTGCCACAAAAATACATTGAAAGCAATCCTTCAATGTGTCTTTTGACCTTCAATTAACAGCCGTTTGATGGGAGGAGCTGGAGGAAATGCAGAGATGTCTTAATTCCAGGTGGTGAAGAAGATATTAGTTACCCGTGCTCTGCAGAAAGGGTAAGTAGAGAAAAAAGGAAAAATAAAGTGAGCAAAAAGATCAGATGGGGAGTAAATCTATCCATTTTTGGAAGCACAAACAAATTGGCAAACATGAGACATTATTTTATCACCACCTTTCAGCTGTGAGACACTTCCTTGCTAACTGTGTCCAGGAAATATTTTGTTGACTTTTAGATGGTATACTTGTAAATCACCACAGATAGCACTTCAGAGTGAGTAAAATGCCATCTCGTGCAGTTTGATGTACCACACTACTCTGGATTTGTCTTTAATGATCTCTAGAGCACCTGCAGTGACATTTATAAGTATAGTACTCAGCCACATAGGGCTGGTATGCAGTGCATCAAAGCCCATATAACAAAGGCATATGCTGCCTGGAAGACTTCCATGCCATAATTCAAAAAGCACGAAAGAGTCGTGAACAATTCACGACTGCAGCCACTATTCACGGGAGTCCAACTGCAGATTGTGTTCACATAAACATTAAAGTAAGACACCATTCATGCAGGAAAGGTGATGTTCATAGGTTCATAGATAAGTGCTCGGCAATCAGTCTATAGAACATTACAAGGTTTGAAGGTGTCAAGTATGGTACCCAGAGATGGGGCATACATTTGGGAAATTAATCTATAATGCCAGCATCTTTTATTAATCTGTTGATGAAAGTTTACTTCCTTTAACTGGGTATTTGAGGAGCTATTTGTTCTGGTAAGGAATAGAAGGTCAAAGAGGTTTGATTTTTTCATGCTTCAAAAGGCTAGACCCAGATCACCATGGAAGAATCTATAAAAACTGAAAACAGGGAGAGGACAGTTAGTCTGTCCTGATAACAAACTCTTTGAGGCCACTGATTTTTTTCAGTTTGGAACCTCTGAGGTCTATCAAGTTGAATGATACGTTTAGATAAATGCATGCCAAAAGGGGCATTATATTCCTAATGGGTCTACTGAATTATGGGTAAAGGGGAATTAAGACCTGTATGGATCTAGAGTAAATGCTATTTGAAACTACATGAGCCAGATAAAAAGTTTTCCTAATTACTGCAGGTTCATGATGGTCAAAAGATACAGAATTATCAGCAAGAGTGTCTAAATTCCTTATGAGAGTGACTGATTAGTGGAGTGCATCACCTATCTGGCATGGCAGAATGCTTTGTTTACCACAAAGTGTACCACATTTTTTCACATTTAATTAGTGGCCATTGTCTTTGCACCAATTGTTGACATGGTCTAACCTATGTGAAGAATAATAGTGAGTCAGAGGAAGATTGAATAACAACAGCCAATTTGCAGTTCTCTGCAAATTTAGATAATGGCCTATGGAGTGCTGACCTGAAGGTTTGAGAAATAGATACCAAATAGGAAGGGCCCAGCACTGAGCCCTGTGGTACACCACTGGTAACTTTTTGCTTTGAGAAGTGACACCTCTGACTCTAACCACAGTGTAACATTGCTGAGTAACAACATCAGTATGTCCATATAATCACCATCAAAGTGCAAAAACTCAGACTGAGACTCTGCTGTAGATAAAGGCAAACTACTGTCCTTTCAATTGTTTTAGGACACCTATCTCTGCTTCTCCTCACAATCAGTAATGCAACTCCCTCTACTCAGAGTGAACAGACCAGAAGATCACAGCCTTTAAGTATATATAAATAAACGTTTCTCTGCAGACATGGAAAATAAGCTATAAATATCTGTGATTACCTCAAGACCATGATTGCATTGGACTGAGTTGCTGAGAGGAACACATTGTATGACCATCATAAGTGCTTTCACCTCTGAACCTTGGTTAAGTTAGTATCATTTTGTGTTTCATAGAATTGCAGTTACAGCTGTGCATGTTAAAAGGAACAGTCATGTATCCAAGACATCACTACATGGCATGCTTGCATCATCTGCCATGCCCCCCCTAGAAATACCTGCCAGCAGAAAGTTGTACCCATCATGGTCAGTTGACATCCAGGCATGTAGCATCTCAGCAATGGAGACAATGTGAGAGAGTATGTGCACATAGCAAAGACACACTGGCAGGGATAATGGTATAGGATACATCCGAAACTGCACACTGTACATAATGTTACAGGATACATCCACAACTGCATTATGTACATAATGGTATAGGATACATCCACAACTGTATTATGTACATAATGATACAGGATACATCCACAACTGCACTCTGTACATAATAGTACAGGATACATCCACAGCTGCACTATGTACATAATGATACAGGATACATCCACAACTGCATTATGTACATAATGGTACAGGATACATCCACAGCTGTATTATGTACATAATAGTACAGGATACATCCACAACTTCAAAGTGTATATAATGGTACAGGATACATCCACAGCTGCACTATGTACATAATGATACAGGATACATCCACAACTGCATTATGTACATAATGGTACAAGATATATCCACAGCTGTATTATGTACATAATGGTACAGGATACATCCACAACTGCATTATGTACATAATGGTACAGGATACATCCACAACTTCAAACTGCCCATAATGGTACAGGATACATCCACAGCTGAATTATGTACATAATAGTACAGGATACATTCACAACTGCACTCTATACATAATGGTACAGGATACATCCACAGCTGCATTATGTACATAATGGTACAGGATGCATCCACAACTTCAAACTGTAGATAATGGTACAGGATACATCCACAGCTGCACTATGTACATAATGGTACAGGATACATCCATAACTGCACTCTGTACATAATGGTACAGGATACATCCACAGCTGAATTATGTACATAATGGTACAGGATACAGCCACGGCTGCATTATGTACGTAATGGTACAGGATACATCCACAGCTGCATTATGTACCTAATGGTACAAGATACATCCACAACCGCCCTCTGTACATAATGTTGATCCCAGAAAAGTGTGTTAGGACTGACATCTCTCTAAATCACATTAGAGAGAGAGAGCTACAGGCTACGTATACAGCACACAGTCCATTTATGGGACTGTGCACTATGTATACAAATACCATATTGTATTTCAGCAATCTTGACTGTTGAAACTGCTAAGTGAACTGTTATCATATTCTTAAACCTGATGTAAAAACATAGCTGAAACGGTGACCATAGGCAATGGCTCATTCAGTCTCAATAGTGAGCTGTCCAAGCAAAATCCAAGGAAACAATAAAAAATGATCATCCTCTAGTCCAGCATCTGAATAATAAGGAAATGTCCTAGATTTACTGACCTCTGAAAGAATCTACCAGTGAAGGCCTCTGACCAGTGCAAAAATTAAAGGAAGAATGAGAATCCAATGAATAAGTGCACTAGGTCCCATAGATGTTTCAGATGCTGCTATACTGTTTTCATAGAAATATTGCCATTTAGTACAATCATTATATAAGAGGACATACAGCCTAAAACTTTTTGATATATTCTGAGTAGCATAGATGTTGCTGCCTAATGGAAGAGAAATCATACAAGTTACTATATTCAGAATGGCCCCTAAAATATCTTAGTCTAGGATGGTATAAGATTTGATTTGTCTGACATAACTGTGATTCCTAAGATTCTGTGAGCAATTTTCAGGTCTGTTTCCATTATATATTAAATAAATAATATCCACTTCTGTCACCTCAACAAATGTGTAGAACACTTATCCTTTTGCTTTTATTATTTATACTTTTCCTTATTTCATAGGTTCCTAGGTAGATACAAGGCAAATAGCCATTAGACCATTAACAGTCTAATTGCAAACAGCCATCAGACCATTAATAGATCATCTAGCCCAGAACACTCGAAATCAAGAGTTACATCCTGCATCATACAAGAAAGGCCTAGGGAGAATTATGTGAGTGCACATCCAATTGTTTGGGTTAACCTTCAGTGCAGGTAGGATATTAATTTGCTTCAATAAGGGAGAATATGCTCAGATAAACACTTTTCTAACATGTTCTATTAATTTGGTGATTGAGATTGAGGTCCTTTGTATGTTTGTTTGAGGAACCATTAGCTCTGTGAATAATCACTAGGCCGAGCAGTGCGGGATATTTAATTGCCCAGAAGGGCAAACCTAAAATACCCAGATAAGTTTATAGGAAACAGAATACAGATGGAAGGCAATCCGTTTGTTTGGATAGCTAATAAACTTCAGAGCTGTGACTTTTTTAGTTAAGGTATCCCCAGCTGAGTGGTAGTTTTCAATAAGTACATTGTAATGGAAACATTATTTTCAATAACAGGGAAGATAAGAGATAAGTACAATGGCGGTAATATTAATAGGAAAGTTTAAGGAAGGTAGCTTCTACAAACTGAAATATCTTACTAACAAATGGTAGAAGTAAAACTGGCCAGTCTAGTTTTCCATCCATCTAGGGATGTCATGTGACATCCAACTCATGTAGCAAACGCATGAATACCACTACCCTCCACAGAGTTCATTAGAAGAGTATCAATTAGTATTAAACACTGAGTGCAGACACATAAGGACAATGTAGAGTCTGAGTCACACGTTTGTCTATGGCGTATCTTTGGGATTTAGGAGGAAACCAGAGTACCAGGAGAAAATCCATACAAACACAGGAGGGTACGCAGACTTTACAGAGAAGGCATCCCCACCCCAGCCATAACTAAACCCAAGACTCTCTTACTATGAAGTGACAGTATTACTCACTGTGCCAGCCTTCTGCCCACTCCAGCTTTATAAGTAATTTAAAAAACAATTTAAACAACACTAGGAAATGTTTCTGTTCCAGAGATTACAGCTAATAAAAACAAATAACCCAATATCCAGTAATGGGTCACCTTACAAGATTCATCTTTTTAGGATATATTTCACTGATAAATATGATACTAAATTACCACACCCCTATATATGTCAGGTCAAAACTCTGACATTTTACATTGTGGAAATGTTCATCCATGAAAAATAAAACTGTAAATATTATAAATACTGAATTGATATGTAAACTAATTTTTTTACATTTGACATTAAATCATTTTTTTTTTAAATGTACACAGTAAAATGTTGCTGTCTGCTGTATCTGTTGTATTCCACATCAAAAGTAGTGCATGTTTATCATGGATGTTTTTAATATAATACTAAAAACATTGCACCACCTTATAAGCCAGGTTGTTACTTAAAAGGGTCCGTGGAACAGTCTTCCTACCCAGTAAATAAATCAAATAAAAACTAAACTAAACTAAAATAAAATACTTGGCCATACTAAGATAAATCCTAAATCAGCCATTAGCAATATGTTTCAGGTGCTATTCCATTGACAATAAAAATGAAGTGTCATAATCAGCAATGGTGTTACAAATTCAGGCAGCGCGGTGGTGCAGAAGTAAGCATTGTCACCTCAAAGAAAGAGGTTCTGCGGTCCAGTTCTCAGCCAGAGTGCCTTCTGTGTGGAGTCTGCATGTTCTCCCTGTACTCACATGGGTTTCTTCCGGGTGCTCCAGTTCCTCTCACATTCCAAAGACATGCTTTGGAGCCCTTTTCCTGGGCCTCAGCTGAAAATAGGCTCTGTCACAGTTGGACTTTCCCAGTAAACAAATGTTAAATAAATAAAAATATACGGGGCATGCAACTAGACATATGAGTTACAACTGTAAGATATATTATATTAATATTGCCAACAGTTCTAACTTTGGAAATATACCCAGTGAAGATTAAAAAATACAGCTACTTAAGAAAGTAATACTGCAGACCTGCAAACTTGCAGTACTATATTTTACTCTTCTGTTAAGTACAAACTTGCAGTTTTAAAAGTACTGTATTTAATTTTTTCTGTTACCTAATTGTGTGTTTCACTGAATAGTGTGCTGTGTGTCTCTCTGCTATAAGAGGGGGTGGTGGTCTTCTCACTTCTTTGTTATCTGATATTTAACTGTTAGCCTAGAGGGATTCCTCTGTACTTTAAGTGCTAGCCACAAAGTTTGAGAATTCATTTTATGCTCAACTTCTGAGAGACTTGGTTGGCTACAATCACCTGCATTAGAAGCTGAAGTTAAGTGCAAACTTGCAGTACTATATTTTCGTCTTCTGTTAAGTACAAAGTTGCAGCTTTAAAAGTACTGTATTTCATTTTTTCTGTTACCTAATTCTGTGTTTCACTGAATAGTGTGCCTCTGTCTGCAGTTAGTTCCCTACCCACCCTCCCTGTTCTTGTCTTGGTGGTAGTGTTGGTGGCTCTGGAATTGCCCGCCCCTCCTGTAAGTCTGTATTTGAACACTCCTCCTGGGTCCACCTCATTTGCTCACTTAACTGAGTACAGTGAGATCATATTCTGAGTCTAGTGTTCACTCTACTTAATACAGAGAAAAGATTTGAGAAGGCCAACCCACTTTGGTTCTTCCTTCCTCTCTCCTTGCATTTTACTAACAAAAAAATTGCACTTCATTCATCTGCTTTTACTGTATTTGTGTTTCCTCCTACTTTATTTTGCATTTGCCTCTTCTTAAAAGTACTCAGTTTTATTTATTCTGCTGCATTTATTATTGCTTGGTAGTAGCCTGGTTAAATTATAACTGTTATTCTAAGTCTTTTGGTTTAAGCACTTGGGCTTCATACCAGTTGTTTTACATTAAGAAGGTTTGGGGTCTGCACTGTTGTGGCAGGACAGGTAGCTTACATCCTTCTAAGCTGGGAATTGCTACTAATTGAAGGCTCAGTGTTTGCTATTCTAAAAGTGTATTAGTTCTAGTTTAAGCACTTGGACTTCAGGACAGTTATTCTACATTAAGGTTTGTGGTCTGCACCCTTGTGGGAGGAGAGGCTGGATTCTGCCCTTCTGAACTGGGAATTTCTGGTCGCAGGCACAATACTGTTTCTTTCTGAAATTGCTGCACCTTGTTGCTGTAGCATAGACTAGATTCAGGCCTGCTAAATCTAGCTTTGTTTGTATAACTTGAGCACTGATCCAGGCCATCTTTTTTTGGAGAAGGTTCCCCTGCACCCTAGTAGCAGGAGTGTGCAGTTAGAACTTGTCTGACTGAAGACTGCTGGAACAGGGCTCAGTTTTGAACTTTTTTCTTGTTAATTGGGTAACTTGTTTAAATCAGTTTGTTCGTTTTCTATTGTTTTATACATATAACAAAAAATTGCACTTTATTCATCTGCTTTTACTGTTTTTGTGTTTCTTCCTACTTTATTACTAGGGCATTGACTACAACTCTGATCTGAGCTATATAACAGTAAGTATCCTTTTCTGTGCATTTAAAGTGTTTTTTTGATTATATCTGCTGTATTTTCTGAAAAAAAATACTTGTTACCTGCCTTTCTAAGCTAGTATAGACCTGTTTCCAGGTTAGTACTGAATTCAGGGCTGTGTTACAAATCTCTGTGTTTGCCCATAACTTACTTGGATAGAAGGAACTTTCTTTGTTCACCTGTGAGAGAGGGGAGCTTTGAGCAGCCTATCTGTCTGTGAAGGAGTGGTTTCAGCCTGGAAATTAGTAGTTTATTGGCCATTTTGTGCTAATTTCTATCTCTTTCATTTCCCTGCTATAAAAATCGCATTTGCCCGGTTTTGCGAGTCAGGCAGCACCAGTTAGTTAGGGTATATCTCTTCCCGGTTCCACAAAGTCTCCTCTTCAATTTTTCCCTTGGAAATAGACAAACTTTTAACTTAAGTGCTCAAGCCATTCATTTCTCAGCCTGGCACTTGCTCAAAACTCATAGCAAGCACTTATAAACCCTAGCACTGGACCCCCCCTATACTGTACAGAAGGATAAGGCTGTCTATTCGACTTTACCAGCCATTCAGTAAAACAGTTCACAGTACCTATCCAGGCATATCCAAAGGGCAGTTTCAGATGTACTCTCTAGTCCAACTGGTGAATCTGGGCATTTTGAGGCAATGTTACAATGCCTCATGTACTCAGACAACCCTCTCCTCCTACCACCAAACACTAAAACATGCGAGAGATGCTATTATACAGCCAAACTGGAGGCTAAGCTCTCTCAATCCAAGACTGGATCAGACAGTCAAGAGGAGAAGGGAAATACTTGCATCACACCACCAGTCTCACATAGACCCATTAAACCAGCACCGGCAAAAAACAAACATAAATACATGAAAACATACTCAGAGGCTCTAAATAAAAATCTGCAAAAGCAACAGAGACCTCCAAAGCAGATATCCAAGCAACCTCCACCCCCCCAACACAAACCATGAAACACATACTTTACAAAACCAGTGTGCCATGCAATCACAGCGCTTAAGGCAAAATAACATACCCAACATACTAGTATTAGGTGCAGAATAAGGAGAAGGTTACTGTTAGCTGCCTGTTGGGTGCCAGGATCTGCCACATAACACAAGCACTCAGGTCACTCCAGAACAAGTACAAATACGACTCTGTCATTGTCCATGTTGGTGTGAATGACCTGAGCCATACCTCCTTGGACTACAGGAAAAAAGACATGGAAGAGCTCTCTGATCACGTAGCCCAGGCCGATATGACCCTGACCCTGAGCACCATCCTGCCCTCACCAAGAATGATACCATGGTATAAAGAAAAAATTATTAATTTCAACAATTGGCTAAGTTTCTGGTGTCATTCAAAGGGGATCCAGTGTCTGTCCACCTGGGATGACATGCTCAACAAGCCACACTGCTTCACTAGAGACGGCTTATACCTGTCACATTTAGGCTTTTGAATACTGGCCAAGGCTCTTGCCACCCCCATAGTGACTTTTTTAGGCAAGGCTCAAAAGACAAACCCATCACCGTAAATAGCACAAGTAGCAAAAAACTGGGGGCAATGCTACTCAGTGCCAGAAGTCTAAACCTCAAAATGCATGCACTTGAGGCACTCCTCAGTATGGAGAAAACAGAGGTATGTGCAATAAAAGAAACCTGGTTTAAGGCTCCAGAGAGCACCCCAGCACTACCAGGCTACAACTCATACCATACATTTCGGCAACAGAACCCAGACCAAAATACAAAAGGCGGGGGCGTATCCATATTCATCAAGGATACCCATACCTCCAGGTTAGTGTCACAGCACAATGCTTCAGAGATCATCCACATGCAACTAGCAATGAGCAAAACTGCAATTCAAATTGTAGCTTGCTACAGATCACCCACCATGTCCCAGGACCCCCATTCCGCATTTCTGGAAATACTGGGAAACATAAAGGTCCTACCTAATACCCTAATATTGGGTGATTTCAATTACCCAAACATTAACTAGGAAAACTACTCAAGTACTAGCTCCCTTGCCCAACATTTCCTAGAATTTATAAACTCAAACACCCTGGATCAACTGGTCAACACTCCCACTAGAGGTGACAACATATTGGACCTGGTCATCACCAACATGGGCGACCCATGTTCCACACCAGAGGTCAACCTTCGCTGTTTAGATCTGACCATAAACAAATCACTTTGGATATCCACATTCTGCCCCCACCTCCAGACAAGGAAACCACCATTTTCAAAAGCAAACTTCACGTTACTTCAGACCGAGGTGGAAAGTTTCAAAGCCCCCATGCTAAAGGATAATGCTGTTCAAGCTGCAGAATCCTTTACTAATGCATTCTATGGGCACCTACAAGAATGCATGGATCATACTATCCCAAGCAAAACCAAGACTCACTCCTCCAAGAAAAGGAAACCAGTCTGGTGGACCCCTACCATAAACAAGCTATACAATAGAAGGAGGAAACTATTACAGAAAAGAGTAAAATCCCAAGAAGGGAAGACATCCCTGATCAGTATCAGAAAGAAACTATGATCCCTCATAAAATCATCCAAGGTGAGCTTTAAAAGAAAAATTGCCAAAAACTCCAAAGATAACCACAAGGCATCCTTTAGCTATGTCAAGAATCTAAGTGGCAATGCTCAGATCTGCTTGGAGTTAGTGCACAATGGCACAAAATACACTGAACCGACTGTTATCGCCAACATGCTGGCAGACAGGTTCAGTGCAAACTTCACCCCCCTCTCACCCCCAGAAGGGCCAATAACCATACTAAAAGAATGTAGAACCCCTGAAATCACAGACACTCAGGTTAAAACAGCACTCTCCAAAGCCAAAAACACAGCATCAATGGGACTGGACGGTATCCCAGGCTACATCCTACACGAGCTGAAAGCCGAACTAACCCCACACCTAAACACATTGTTCAAACTCAGCCTCTCCACAGGCTACGTACCCATAGAGTGGTGCGCAGCTACATTTATTCTGCTCCACAAAGGTGAAGCCACAACAGACCCCGGGAACTATTGCCCTATAAGCTTGACTAGCTTAGTCTGCAAGGCTATGGAGTGCATCATCATGGAACTCATTAACAGAGACACTGGGAACCTCCAAACACTGGACCCTACCCAGTTCGGTGTTGTTAAGAGCAGATCATGCCTCCTAAACCTGGTGGACTTCTTTGAGACAGTTACCAAGGCTATAGACGAGGGAAAGGTGGTACACACAGCCTACCTAGACCTTGCAAAGGCTTTCAACACCATTCCCCTTTCTGGTATTATAGACAAGCTCACCAACCTGAACATAAACCCCTATATCATAAGATGGGTTGCAAACTGGCTCATGGACAGAACCCACATGGTGAGAGTTGCAGGAGCTAGGTCCGACTCTAAACCAGTTACAAGTGGCATTCCCAAGGGCTCAGTCCTAGGACCCCTCCTGTTTGGCATATACTTCTCAGAGGTACAGACAAGCACAGGAGGACTATGGCTGACAAAGTTCGCAGACAACTGCAAACTAGGGGCTATAATTGACTCTCCAGCTTTCACAGACATCCTCCAAAAGGGTCTCACTGAATCAGATACCTGGTGTCAAAATCATGGCCTCAAGCTAAATGCCAAAAAGTGCATAGTCATCCTCTTTGGAAAAAACAAAGTACCCACAAACTACCACATAGGTGGTAGTCCCCTAAATACGAAAGACATAATAAGGGATCTGGGGAACCAAGCTGATAGTAATCTCTCCTTTGATAATCACATTGCCAAAGTGGTTAGAAAAGCCTTCTATGTGGGCTACCTAATCATAAAAGGTTTTGCATCCAGATCAAAAGAGGTCATTGTGCCCCTCTACTCATCACTCATCATAGAGTACAACTCCCCATTTGGGATGTACCTTACATGACACCTGCAACAGCTGGAAAAACCACAGAAGTACCTCACCAAGAGGATCACTGGTCTCTAACAGATGCCCTATGCAGCTCAACTGAAGAAACTCGAGCTGTACTCGGCTGCATATCGCCTACTCAGAGGTGATCTCTGCCTGACATAGAAGGCCATGTCCAACCCAGAATTGATGGAAATGCTCCCATCTAAAGAAAACCTTATCCGCTCAAGCCACATGCTCTAGGGATCTAAACCTCACCACAACAATAAATAGGATGTGCTGGAGGGATAGATTCCTGTCCCAGAGACTTCCCATGCTTTGGAACAAGATTCCAGTCTACATTAGGCAGAGCTCCTCGCTAACACTCTTCAAGAGAAACCTTGACAAGTGGATGGGAAACAGAAAGTTTACCCCGTGGATCACTTCAGTGGCTCTGCTGGACAGAGACACAGGGAACTAATCTAAGGAGGGGTGGCGAAAGCCAACACATTCTGGCTAGGCTTATAAATGCCTTTGGGCAGATAGCCTAGTACCTACCTATGAACCTATGAACCTAAGTAAAAACATACCCAAACGTGAGTGATATAATAAGAACCAATACTCTATACAAATTCTTTAAAATTTTCCTTAGACATAAACTATACGTAATGTGCAGTAACCATGCCAACGCCCTACCAGCACACTGAGAAAAGAATTAGCTACTACACCACCTCATCAAAGCATAGACACACACATACAAACATGCATTTACACTACAGCATGGGAAGGTTTTGACAAGCATAGATAAATTTCATTCTATCTAAACTTTGCAAAGTATTCTTAAGTATCTTTACTTTATTTCTTCCTCAGGGCAAAATCATCAGACCCCTCTGAAAATGTATTTATTCCCGGAAGGACTATCCTAGTAAATAGCCAATCAGTCAATCACTCAATCAATCAGTAAACTGAGAATATGCAATACTTCATTGTCTGAAATTGTTCTGATTAACAAAGTCACCATTCGGCTAGGAATATATGTGAATTCTCTGAACAGTAAACAGTAGCAGAAAAACATCTGGCAAGTGTGTGAAGTGAAAGAGGAAAGACCCACACACAAAATCTCAGGTGTGCCTTACAAATGAGGGATGTGAAGATATGCAACTTACAGATATGAATCTTATGTTAAGAAAAATAGAAGGGTGTGTGGCACTAATATCTTGACTTTTCCTATTTTCCTGTTTCTACATACTGATTTGACTGGTCTCCTTTTTCCACCCTTTTTAATAACCAAGAAGAACACTAAACATTTCTTTTGATTCAAACATCAATCAGTATTACATTAATGCCATAATATAATTCTCAGTAAATCACATACCAAATGAAAATGCACATGTACATACACCAGACTGATATTCACAATGTTACATTAAAAACAGAAACAGCACAGTGGCCCACACAATGGTAATGTAACCATGCACAATATTTGAGGGTCTACTGCAAGCAGTTACATGCTATTGGCTCGCGATACATTTACTTGCTGCCATTTGCTCGAAAAGGCAATGCTGTAACTCACAGTAGCCTGATCTTGCTTAAGTACTTGCCCCCACAACATCTGAGCCTATGAAACTATATAGCCCTACCAGAGCACTAACTCTAACCCTAAAACATTACCTGGTTCCTAATCTAAGTTCTTGTTCTCTAACTCTAAAACTCCACTTCCATCCCTAAAACTAAAATCAAGGTTTCCTTCCTAAATCTAAAACTCTACTCACCCTTCCTGACCCTAAGGTCCCAGTTAGGAGCAGAGTTAGGGTTAAAGCATATTACTCTGGTGGAGGTTATTGCTCTGCACATGCATAGTACTGTGACAATGTTTGCAATCTCGTCATCTTGTGGTTAGCATTATGAGCACTGTTCAGACACTCCTACCATTCCCATCTGTTCAGACACTCCTACCATTCCCAATTGTTCAGCCCAATCCCAGCTCTATCCTAGTCTAGTCTCATTAGCTCATCCTGCCTAATACAGCGAGAACATTTGAGTAGGCATACCCACTTAGGCCCTGAGCTTGTCTGATGGAAGACTGCTGGAACAGGGCTCAGATCTGAGGTTTTTTTCCGGCTAATTGGGTAATTTGTTCAAATCAGTTTGCTTGTTGCTTGTTTTCCATTGTTATATATATATAAAAAAACAATTTGCACTTTATCTGCTTTTACTGTATTTGTGTTTCTTCCTACTTTATTACCTTATTTTGCTTTTGCCTCTTCTTAAAAGTACTCAATTGTGTTTATTCTGCTGCATTTATTACTGCTTGGTAGTAGCCTGATTAAATTGTAACTGTTATTCTAAGTCTTTTGGTTATTGCACTTGGGCTTCAAACCAGTTATTTTACATTAAGAAGGTTTGTGGTCTGAACTGTTGTGGCAGGACAGGTAGCTGACATCCTTCTAAGTTGGGAATTGCTGATTGAAGGCTCAGTGTCTGTTATTCTAAAAGTGTATTAGTTCTGGTTTAAGCACTTGGGCT
This sequence comes from Protopterus annectens, assembly GCF_019279795.1. NCBI lineage: Eukaryota > Metazoa > Chordata > Ceratodontiformes > Protopteridae > Protopterus > Protopterus annectens. Next base: position 781,091,289 of record NC_056731.1, read on the forward strand.
CCAGGCCATTTATTTTACATTAGGAAGGTCTGTGGTCTGCACTCTTGTGGGAGGAGAGGCTAGATTCTACCCTTCTGAGCTGGGAATTTCTGGTTAAAGGCTTACTGTGCCTGCTAATTTAAACTGTTTATCTGATATTGGTGCGCCTTGTCTGCTGTAGCATAGACTAGATTCAGGCCTGCTGAATCTAGCTTTGTTTGTATAACTTGAGCACTAATCCAGGCCATCATTTTTGGAGAACGTTCCCCTGCACCCTAGTGGCAGGAGTGTGCGGTTAGAAGTTGTCAGATTAAAGACTGCTGGAACAGGGCTCAGGTTTGAGTTTTTTAAATGGTTAATTGGGTAATTTGTTTAAATCAGTTTGCTCATTTTCTATTGTTATATATAAAAAATGTGCACTTTAGTCCTCTGCTTTTACTGTAATTGTGTTTCTTCCCACTTTATTACCTTATTTTGCGTGTGCTTCTTCTTAAATTGCATTATTCTGCTGCAGTTATCACTGCTTGGTCGTAGCCTGATCAAATTGTAACTGTTATTCTAAGCCTTTTGGTTTAAGCACTTGGGCTTCAAACCAGTTTTACATTAAAAAGGTTTGGGGACTGCATTGTTGTGGCAGGACAGGTAGCTTACATCCTTCTAAGTTGGGAATTGCTGACTGAAGGCTCGGTGTCTGTTATTCTAAAAGCGCATTAGTTCTGGTTTAAGCACTTGGGCTTCAGGCCAGTTATTTTACATTAAGAAGGTTTGTAGTCTGCACTATTGTGGGAGGAGAGGCTAGATTCTACCCTTCTGAGCTGGGAATTTCTGGTTAAAGGCATAAGGTGCCTGCTTATTTGATCTGTTTCTTTTTGAAATGTGTGCGCCTTGTTTGCTGTAGCCCAGAAGTTAGTAGTTTATTGGCCATTTTGTGCTAATTTCTATCTCTTTCATTCCGCTGCTATAAAAACCGCATTTGCACGGTTTTGTGCACCGGGCAGTGCCAGTTAGCTAGGGTTAAACTATTCCCAGCTCCACGAAGTCTGCTCTTCAATTTTTCCCTTGGAATTAGACAAAATATCAACTTAAGCACTCAAACCATTAATTTCACAGCCCAGTACTTGCTCAAACCTCACAGCAAGCACTAATTAACCCTTGCACTAGACCCACTATACTATCCAGAAGGACAAGGCTCTATATTCGTCCCTACCAGCTAATCAGTAAAACAGCTCACTTTACCTCTTCAGGCATGTCCAAAGGGCAGTTTCAGGTGTACTCTCCAGTCCAACTGGTGAATCCGGGGATTTTGAGGCAATGAAAAATAAAGTTGAAGCAGACCACCATGATAATGGCAATGCTACAACTGCCTCATGTACATAGACAACCCTCTCCTCCTACCACCAAACACTAATATATATGAAAAAGATGCAATTATACAGCCATACTGGAGGCAAAGCTCTCTCAACCCAAGACTGGAACTGACAGTCAAGAGGAGAAGGTAAATACTTGCAACACACCACCAGTTTCACATAGACCTACTAAACCAACACTGGCAAATAACACACATAAATACACGAAAACATACTCAGAGGCTCTAAATAAAAATCTGCAAAAGCAACAGAGTCCTCCAAAGCAGACACCCAAGCAACCTCCACACCCCATCACAAACCATGAAACACGTACTTCACATAATCAGAGTGCCATGCAATCACAGCCCTTAAGGCAAAATAACATACCCAACACACTAGTAATAGGTGACTCTATAGTCTGGCACACTGATGTCCCACTAACTAAGCTAGACAAGGAGAAGGTTGCAGTTAGCTGCCTGTTGGGCGTCAGGCTCCACCACATAACACAAGCACTCAGGTCACTCCAGAACAAGTACAAATATGACTCTGTCATTGTCCATGTTAGTGTAGATGACCTGAGACGTACCTCCCTAGATTACATGAAAAGAGACATGGAAGAGCTCTCTCCGCTTTAGCGTGAATTAGCGCTTAGTTGCTCATAGAGCAGCATTGGGCAGCGCCGGTTAATCAAGTTTAAACTATTTCTGGCTCCGTAAAGTCTGCTCTTCAATTTTTCACTTAGAACTGTTCTACTTGCAATCTAAACAGCCTATACTCTATCTGAAAAGCTCAGCACTTGCTCCTAAAGCATTTTTTATACAGGTAAAGCACTCTTAAACAAAAGAAAGTACTTCATTCACCTAAATTCCCTTGAGTACCCATTTCCCTATAGGTCCTTTCTGACTGTTACACAGCAATCTTTTTCACTATTTCTAGCATGTCGAAGGGTCAGTTGCTGGCGTCCTCTCCTGTTCAGCTGGTGAATCTGGGAATCTTGAGGCAATGTTACAATTGCCTCATGTACACAGACAACCCTCTCCTCCTCCCAACAAATACAAATATATGGAAGAGATGCAACTATATAGCCAAACTGGAGGCTGAGCTCTCTCAATTCAGTACTGGCAAGACCAGTCAGGAGGAGAAGGTAACCATGCACACCACAAACCCAGTCTCACATAGAACTATCACAACTGCAAACCAAACACATAAACACACAAAAACATACTCGGAGGCCGTGATTAAAAATCTACCAAAACAACAGAGGCCTCCAAAGCAGACACCCAAGCAACCGCCACCTCAAGACATAGCACATGCAACACATAGTTCACAAAGTCAGTGTGCTAAACAGTCACAGCCCTTAAGGCCAAACAACATGCCAGACACACTTGTAATAGGTGACTCCATAGTCAGACACACTGATGTCCCGCTCACCAGACTGAACAAGGAAAAGTTCACAGTAAGCTGCCTGTCGGGAGCTAGAATCCGCCACATAACACAAGCACTCAGGTCACTCCACAGCAAGTACAAATATGGCTCAGTCATTGTACATGCCGGTGTGAACAACCTGAGACGTACCTCCCTGGGCTACGTGAAAAGAGACATAGAGGAGCTCTCTGATTATGTAGCCCAGGCCGGTATGACCCTGACCCTGAGCAGCATGTTACGCTCACCAAGAATGATGCCACAGTACAAAGACAAAATTATCAGTTTTAACAATTGGCTTAATTACTGGTGTCATTCTAAGGGGATCCAATGTCTGTCTGCTTGGGATGACATGCTTGACAAGCCACGCTGCTTCACAAGGGATGGCTTGCACCTGTCACCCCTGGGCTTCCGGATATTGGCCAAGGCTCTTGCCACCCCCATAGTGCCTTTTTTAGGCAAGGCTCAAATGACAAACATACCTCCCTAGAAAACACAAGTGGAAAAAAACTAAGGGTAATGCTGCTCAATGCCAGAAGTCTAAACCTCAAGATGCACGCCCTCGAAGCCCTCCTCAGTATGGAGAACATCGATGTCTGTGCAGTGACTGAAACCTGGTTCATGGCTCCTGAGAGCACCCCAGCACTATCAGGTTTTACCTCATATCATGCTTTCCGGCCCCAAAACTTGGACTGAACCACAAAAGGAGGGGGAGTATCCATATTCATCAAAGATACCCACACCTCCAGGTTAGTGGCAACGCACGAAGCATCGGAGACCATCCAGGTGCAACTAACCATAGGCAAAACTGCCTTACAGTTTGTAGCATGCTACAGACCACCCTCTTAAACTCAGGAACCCCACACAGCCTTCCTGAAGACACTGGAGAGTATGAATGTCTCTCTAAATACCATCATATTGGGAGACTTCAACTACCCAAACATAGACTGGGAACATTACTCAAGCCCCAACACCCTAGCCCAAAGGTTCCTAGAATTCATAAACTCAAATGCAATGGAACAACTAGTCACCATTCCCACAAGAGGAGACAATATACTAGACCTGATCATCACAAACATGGGGACAAAATGCTCCACATCGGAAGTATATCCCTCTTTGGTAAGATCAGACCATAAATTAATCTCACTGGAAATCCACATCCCGCCCCCACCCCCTGCACAAAAGACCACAGTGAAGAACTTCTCAAAAGCCAACTTCACACTTCTTAAGACTGAAGTGGCATCCTTCAAGGCCCCTGGGCCAGTGGAAACCACAACCCACACTGCTGAATCCTTTGCAGATGCCTTCTACGGGCACCTTCAAGAATGCATGGATCATGCAATCCCAAATAAAACCAAGACCCATTCCCCCAAAGGCAGGCGCCCAGTCTGGTGGACCCCAGCCATAAACAAACTTTACAACAGGAGGAGGAAGCTACTACATGACAGAGCAAAATCCCTAAAAGGGAAGGCATCTCTGATCAGTACTAGCAAAAAACTACGATCACTCATAAAATCATCCAAGGCCAACTTTGAGAGAAAAATCGCAAAAGACAGAAAAGACAATCACAAGGCCTTCTTTAGCTATGTTAGAAACCTGGGTGGAAACTCCGAGATATGCTCAGAGTTAGTCCAAAATGACACAAAATACACTGAACCCACTGACATTGCCAACATTCTGGCAGACAGGTTCAGTGCAAATTTCTCCTCCCCCCCAAAAGGAGAAATAACTATCCCAGCAGAGTGTAGCCTCCCCAACATCTCAGATGCCCAGGTGAGAGCCGCCCTCTCTAAAGCTAAAAACATAGCATCAATGGGACCGGACGTTGTCCCGGGCTGTGTACTACATGAACTCCAAGAGGAACTAAACCCACACATAAGGCTGCTGTTTAATCTTAGCCTTACTACAGGATACGTACCCAAAGAGTGGCGTACGGCAACAGTGGTCCCACTTCACAAAGGCGGTGCTTCTACGGACCCTGGAAATTACCGGCCCATAAGCTTGACAAGCCTGGTCTGCAAAGCTATGGAGAGGATCATTATGGAACTCATAAACAAAGACATTGGGGACCTACAGACATTGGATCCTACCCAATTTGGCTTTGTCAAGGGCAGATCCTGCCTTTTGAACTTGGTCGACTTTTTGAAACAGTCACTAAGGCCATTGATGAGGGTAAGGCAGTTCACACAGCCTACCTTGACCTTGCAAAAGCCTTTGACACAATACCCGACTCGGGCATCACAGACAAACTCACCAGCTTAAATGTAAACCCATATGTCACAAGATGGGTTGCAAACTGGCTCAAGGACAGAACCCACCGGGTCAGAGTTGCTGGAGCTATGTCAGACTCTAAGCCAGTCACAAGCGGTGTCCCACAGGGCTCAGTCCTGGGACCCCTCTTGTTCGGCATTTATTTTTCCGAGGTACAGGCAAACATAGGAGGATTGTGGCTGACAAAGTTTGCAGATGACTGCAAACTGGGCGCCATAATTGATACTCCAGCGGACACAAACATCCTTCAGAGAGGCCTCATAGAAACGGATAATTGGTGCCAGAGCCATGGCCTTAAGCTGAACGCCAAAAATGTATAGTCATACCCTTTGGGAAAAACAAGGTACCCACAAATTACCACATAGGTGGTAATCCATTAAGTACGGAAGAGGTAATCAGGGACCCAGGTTGACAGTAACCTCTCATTTGACACTCACATTGCCAAAGTGGTTAGGAAGACCTTCTATATTGCCCACCTTATCATGAAGGGTTTCACATCTAGATCAAGAGAGGTCATTGTGCCGTGTACTCTTCTCTTATCAGGCCAATGATTGAGTACAATGCCCCATTTGGGATGTATCTTACCCGACACCTGCAGCAGTTGGAAAGACCCCAAAAGTTCCTCACCAAGAGGATAAAGGGTCTTAAACATATGTCATATGCTTCCCGACTGAAAAAACTCCAGCTCTATTCAGTCGCATACCGCCTACTCAGAGGTGATCTGTGCTTGACATACAAGGCCATGTCCGATCCGGAATTAATGGACATGCTCCACCTCAGAAAATCCAAATCCATCAGAGTCACGAGAGCAAGAGACTTAAACCTCAACACAGAAATAAATAGGATGTGCTGGAGGGACAGATTCATAACCCAGAGGCTCCCTACACTCTGGAACAGAATCCCAGTCCATGTTAGGCAGAGCCCCTCACTAACTCTATTCAAGAGAAATCTTGACGAGTGGATGGGAGATCGTAGGTTTACCCCGGGGGTCATCGTTTGTTGACGATTTGTTTTTTATTATAAAAGGGGATAGTGGAACAGTAAGTGATTTTGCCAATGAGATCAACAAACAGGTTAGTTTTTTAAAATTTAAACTAGGGAATTTTGGCTTACTAGTTGATTTTTTGGACGTCTCCTTGAGATGGGATTTCTCGGAAAACAAATTTAACAGTAAAATACACCATAAGGAGACCTTCACAAACAATTATCTTCATTTTGACAGTGCACACCAAAAACATACTATCAGAAACATCCCAAAGGGACAGTTTATCAGGGCCTATCGAATGACTTCATCTGAACGTGACTTGCACCAAGAAGTTTCTTTCATCAAAAAATTGTTCTTAAAGAGGGGGTATCCCAGTATTATGTTGGATGATATTATCACTACTGTTTTAAGTAGGAGAAGCACCTTTTATCCAGCTATTTTGGATTATAAAGTGGATCTCCAACAAGAAGTGACAAACACCAATGTACCCACTAATACAAGTATTATTGGTCCTGTATGTTTGTTGGGAATGAGCATAGATGGGCCGGCTATAAAAAATTTGATTGAAAGAAACTGGAAAATTATTCAAGGGAACAGTGATATTTCAAAAGTGTTAGGTGAGAAACCAGTTTTTGTTTTTAGAAATACGTTTAATATTAAAAAAGCACTAGAAGCCAACAACATACCACCAGTTACTAAGAAAATCAATACAAAGGGTGTTTTTCCTTGCTACAACTGCAATACATGTAGATTTCTCTCCGTAGGGCCATTGATCATTATTGAAAGCATAGACAAGACATTTCAGGTACCTGAATATGTCGATTGCAATACTAGGGGGGTAGTGTATATCGGGTTATGTAGCACATGTCCAGCTTATTATGTTGGAATGACGACGAGATGCTTAAAAACCCGTATACGTGAGCATTTATATGGTATTAAGACACATGACGAAACTAACGCACTATTTAAACATTCTGTAGTTTGTAGTAATTTTAAAAAATTTTTATTTTCTGTTCTCGAAGTTTGTAAATCTGACTTGAGGGGGGGAGACTTCAGAAATTTTGTTGAGCAAAGGGAAGCTTTGTGGCAGATTCGTTTAAAATCTGACAAGTATCCTGGTTTAAATGGGATTATTAACATTAAATGTTTTTTAAAGAACGGTAAGTTAGGTATTAATAAAGACAACATTGCTCCTTTGTTTATTTAATATGCAGTTGCACTTTAAATGTTTTTAGATTTTTAAATTAATTGGTTGATTGATTTATTGAATTGTTATTTAAGGATGTTCATTTCTTGTAACTATGTATTCTGATGAAGTCTTCTGACGAAAGCGGAAATTAAATTGATTCTACGCTATATGGTGGTTTAAGCCTTTTGACTTGTGCTTTATTTCGGTAGACTGTTTCCTGGCTCTGGATTTTTTTGGTTTTCTAGTAGTGGTATTTCATTTGGTCTAGACCTTCTATATTGCCCACCTTATCATGAAGGGTTTCATATCTAGATCAAGAGAGGTCATTGTGCCCCTGTACTCTTCTCTTATCAGGCCAATGATTGAGTACAATGCCCCATTTGGGATGTATCTTACCCGACACCTGCAGCAGTTGGAAAGACCCCAAAAGTTCCTCACCAAGAGGATAAAGGGTCTTAAACATATGTCATATGCTGCCCGACTGAAAAAACTCCAGCTCTATTCAGTCGCATACCGCCTACTCAGAGGTGATCTGTGCTTGACATACAAGGCCATGTCCGATCCGGAATTAATGGACATGCTCCACCTCAGAAAATCCAAATCCATCAGAGCCACGAGAGCAAGAGACTTAAACCTCAACACAGAAATAAATAGGATGTGCTGGAGGGACAGATTCATAACCCAGAGGCTCCCTACACTCTGGAACAGAATCCCAGTCCATGTTAGGCAGAGCCCCTCACTAACTCTATTCAAGAGAAATCTTGATGAGTGGATGGGAGATCGTAGGTTTACCCCGGGGGTCATCTCTGTGTCACTACTAGACAGAGGCACAGTAAACTAAACCCTAAAAGGGCGTAGTATTCTCATCCTAAGGGGTGGTGAAAGCCACACACACTCTGGCTAGGCTTATAAATGCCCTAGGGCAGATAGCCTAGTACGAACCTATGAACCTATGAACCTATGATTACGTAGCCCAGACTGGTATGACCCAGACCATAAGTAGCATCCTACCCTCACCAAGAATGATGCCACAGTATAAAGAAAAAATAATCAATTTCAACAACTGGTTAAGTTTCTGGTGTCATTCAAAGGGGATCCAGTATCTGTCCACCTGGGATGACATGCTTGATAAGCCACATTGCTTCACAAGAGATGGCTTGCACCTGTCACCCTTAGGCTTTCAATACTGTCCAAGGCTTTTTCCGCCCCCATAGTGCCTTTTCTGGCAATGCTCAAAAGACAAACCCACCACCGTAAATAGCACAAGTAACCAAAAACTGAGGGTAATGCTACTCAACGCCAGAAGTCTAAACCTCAAAATGCATGCACTCGAGGCACTCCTCATTATGGAGAACATCGATATCTGTGCAGTAACAGAAATCTGGTTTAAGGCTCCAGAGAGCACCCTAGCACTACCAGACTGTAACTCATACCATACTTTTCTGCCACAGAACCCGGACCGAAACACAAAAATGTGAGGGTGTATCCATATTCATCAAGGATACCCACACCTCCAGGTTAGTGGCACAGTACAATGCCTCAGAGATTCCCCATGTGCAACTAACCATGGGCAAAACTGCAATTCGAATTGTACCTTGCTACAGATCATCCACCATGACTCAGGACCCCCATTCCGCATTTCTGGAGACACTGAAAAATATGAAGGTCCTACCAAATGCCCTAATATTGGGTGATTTCAATTACCCAAACATTAACTGGGAGAACTACTCAAGTACTAACTCCCTTGCCCAACACTTCCTAGAATTTATAAACTCGAACTCCCTGGATCAACTGGTCAATACCCACACCGGAGGTGACAACATATTGGACCTGGTCATCACCAACATGGGCAACCGGTGTTCTACACCGGAGGTCAAACCCTCGCTGGTTAGATCAGATCATAGACTAATCACTTTGGATATCCACATTCCGCCCCCACCCCCAATCAAGGAAACCACCATGAAAAACTTTTCACAAGCAAACTTCACGTTACTTAAGACTGAGATGGAAAGGTTCACAGCCCCCATGCTAAAGGACAACACTATCCAAGCTGATGAATCCCTTACAAAGGCACTCTATGAGCACCAACAAGAATGCATGGATCGTGCTATCCCAAGCAAAACCAAGACTCACTCCTCCAAGAAAAGGAAACCAGTCTGGTGGACCCCTGCCATAAACAAGCTATACAATAGAAGGAGGAAACTAATGCAGAAAAGAGTAAAATCCCAAGAAGGAAAGACATCCCTAATCAGTATCAGCAAGAAACTACGATTCCTCATAAAATCATCCAAGGCCAGCTTCAAAAGAAAAATTGCCAAGGACTTCAAAGATTACCACAAAGCGTTCTTTAGCTATGTCACGAACCTAAGTGGAAGCTGTCAGATCTGCTCTGAGTTAGTGCAGAATGGCACAAAATACACTGAACCAAATGATATTGCCAACATTCTGGCAGACAGGTTTAGTGCAAACCTCACCCCCCTCTCACCCCCTAAAGGGCCCATAACCATACCAGAAGAATGTAGTGCACTGGCAATCACTGACACACAGGTTAAAACAGCCCTATCCAAAGCCAAAAATACAGCTTCAATGGGACCAGATGGTATCCCAGGCTGTGTCTTACACGAGCTCCAAAATGAACTAACCCCTCACCTAAATACACTGTTCAAACTCAGCCTCTCTACAGGCTACGTATCCATAGAGTGGTGCACAGCAACAGTTATCTCACTCCACAAAGGTGGGCACACAACGGACCCCAGGAACTATCACCATATAAGCCTGACTAGCCTGGTCTGCAAGGCTATGGAGCACATCATCATGGAACTCATTAACAGAGACATTGGGAACCTTCAAACATTGGACCCTACCCAGTTTGGCTTTGTTAGGGGCTGATCATGCCTCCTAAACCTGGAGGACTTCTTTAAGACAGTTACTAAGGCTTTAGACGAGGAAAAGGAAGTCCACACAGCCTACCTAGACCTCGCAAAGGCTTTTAACACCATTCCCCATTCTGGTATTATAGACAAGCTCACCAGCCTGAACATAAACCCCTATGTCATGAGATGGGTTGCCAATTGGCTCACGGATAGAACCCACACGGTTAGAGTTGCAGGCTCTATGTCTGACTCTAAACCAGTTACAAGTGGTGTCCCCAAGAGCTCAGTCCTGGGAACCCTCCTGTTCGGTATATACTTCTCAGAGGTACAGGCAAGCACAGGAGGACTATGGCTGACCAAGTTCATAGACGACTGCAAACTGGGGGCCATAATTGACTCTCCAGCTGATACAAACATCCTCCAGAAGGGTTTCACTGAAACGGATGCCTGGTGTCAAAATCATGGCCTCAAGCTAAATGCCAAAAAGTACATATTCATCCCCTTTGGAAAAAACAAAGTACCCGTGAACTACCACATACGTGGTAGGCCCCTAAATACAGAAAATGTAATAAGGGACCTGGGGACCCAAGTATTTAGTAATCTCTCCTTTGATAATCACATTGCCAAGGTGGTTAGAAAATCTTTCTATGTGGCCCACCTAATCACAAAAGGGTTTGCATCTAGAACAAAAGAGGTTATTGTGCCCCTCTACTCATCACTCATCAGACCCATCATAGAGTACAATGCCCCATTTGGGATGTACCTTACAAGACACCTGCAACAGCTGGAAAGACCACAGAAGTACCTCACCAAGAGAATTACTGGCCTCAAACATATGCCCTATGCAGCCTGACTGAAGAAACTCCAGTTGTACTTGGTTGCATACCGCCTACTCAGAGGTGATCTCTGCCTGATATACAAGGCCATGTTCAACCCAGAATTGATGGACAAATCCCCAAAAGCCACATGCTCTAAGGATCTAAACCTCACCACAGCAATAAATAGGATGTGCTGGAGGGATAGATTCCTGTCCCAGAGACTCCCCATGCTTTGGAACAGGATTCCAATCTACATTAGGCAGAGCCCTTCACTAATGCTCTTCAAGAGAAACCTTGATGAGTGGATGGGAAACATAAAATTTACCCCGGGGATCACTGCAGTGGCTCTGCCGGACAGAGGCACAGGGAACTAATGGCTCTGCTGGACCGAGGCACAGGGAACTAATCTAAGGTGGTGGCAAAAGCCAACACATTCTGGCTAGGCTTATAGATGCCCTCGGGCAGATAGCCTAGTACTTACCTATGAACCTATGAACCTATAAAATTTTGTTTTTTCAATTATTTTCGGTACACCCAAATATATGTGGAATGGTTTGTCTGTGTGATATTTTACCTTAGATATATATATATATATATATATATATATATATATATATATATATATATATATGGGTCTACTTCAAAAGAATGAAAACCCACTTACCTGAATCTCTAATAACTGAGATGACTTCACCAAAACCACATTTTAATAAATCCTCAGAGCACTGATAACAAACTCAGTGAAACTAACCACTTTTCCATCCATACAAAAAAAAAAAGTACACACCAAAGCAAATCACATCCAACCATGTGGGGGGCATCTCCCCACACACCCCCACAGCCCACATGTGGGGGGTTGAACCCCCCCCACCCCAAACCTAACTAAGCATACCAACTGCGAGATTGCATTACAGTGGGGAAAGGGGCAAAGTTCACCGTGGTGGCTAAGTGATTCCTATCCCACAGTAACTTTCTGGTATTCTGAGTGTTTGTGCTTTTAGCAAAGTTGTCTTAGTCATTAGAGATTTGGGTAAATGGGTTTTCGTTCTTTTGAAGTAGACCCATATAGATATATATCTTATACACACAGGCACACACTGGATTGTAATTTACTCACTATCAGTCACAAGCCAATAATATCCAAGTCGTCAACCAAGAACAGTGAGGAGAGCAGGACTAGCCTCTCCCACAGGACCCATATTAAAGCCGATTTCCAAGATTCACCAAACTGAGCTTCACTGCATTTTAGCTGCTAGTTTGTGACTTGATTATAATCTGCACAGTATGATTGCAATCATATACAAATGCCCTCTCCTCAGATTTCTGTGTGCGTGCGTGTGTGTGTGTGTGTGTGTGTGTGTGTGTGTGTGTGTGTGTGTGTGCGTGTGTGTGTGTGTGTGTGTGTGTGTGTGTGTGTGTGTGTGTGTGCATACATATATTTAAAATATATCTATATATATATATATATATATATATATATATATATATATATATATATATATACACACACACACACACACACATACACACACACATACAGAGACAGAAAGAAAACATACATAAAAATGCACGTACAGGTATATTTAAAATGTAGACACAGTTCATATTGTAGATACATCAAAATACAGATACTCAAAATGCAGACCAAAACACCTAATTACACGTTTAATTAAACACAAAAAACAGCCACTCTATTCGTCTGATCAAGTTACACTAAAAAGATACTAAAATGAAACAAAAAGCCCAAACCATACCAGTACAATATGACACGGGTTGCCCGAATAGTGGTAGTATTAGTGTTACTGAAATGTTTTTTCTATGGTAAGTGTAGTGTTAGAATTAGGGTCAGGTTTAGGATTAGTATGCATTAGAAAAGTTGGCAAGCATAACCTGTAAAAATAAATGGGCAAGTTTCCACACAGATTCAGACAAAAATCCTTCTCTTATTAGGACCATAAGTAGCAGAATAAAGCACTATCACCAGGGCTTCAAGAGACGTATTCCAGACACTTTTACATTCAGATGTTTCCACACAAACCAGCACTCTCATTTCTAAGGTAAACTCTAACACTCCACCATTCTAATGTAAATCCATTGAATATAATACTCCTTTTCCACAGAAGGAAATGACTGTTTCCCAAAGTTACTCACTCACTCTTCCTCTAAGGTGGAAGGTTTTTAAATCTTCATCTTGTGACAGCTCCACTGTGCCTAAGCTTCCTCTAACTAGTTGCACCCTGCCTAAGTTTCTGAAAGGAAATTAACCCTTTCTGTTCCAGATGCTATTTAAAGGTCTCAAGCCATACAAAATCACTCCACATACAGTCCAGCCATGGATTACATCACATAACCTCCCCTGAACGCAGACCCATGGACTTGCATGGACATTGTGGACAGGCTATAAGGCTGAGAAAGACTATCTGCATTATTGTGCACAGAATCTGGATGATGTAGGACTTTAAATACAAAAGGTTGTTGGACCAAAGCTAACAGCTCAGCTTTATATTCTGCTGTCTGTGTTGGAATAGCCAATGGAGAGGGATATGATCCATCATTACTATAAAGGAACATCCCAAAAATAATATTAGACAGACACAAGTAAGTGCCAAATTAATTGTCAAGCATTCTTTTTTAGTTGTAGCAAATTTAACCTCCTCAGTATGAGTTTATAGCTAAGAAAATAAATATGGGCATCTTTGCTTCATGTTCTCAGGAAAGGATAATGCCCAGACCAACTTCAAGTATATCAGTATGCACAATAAAAGGTCTCAAAACATTAGGTAAAAACAAGACATAGGAGAACAAAAAGTGCCAGGACTCCACTTGGAGCATTAGCTTTACTATGTTCTATCAAAGGAGAGGCTACAACTGCAAAATTAAATATAAACTTGAAGCACTAACCTATCTGTGATGGAAAGATGCTAATGTCCTTCTTGGAAACATGCTGGGGTCATTGTTGTACTGCTTCCACTTTTTCCATTTGTGGCTATTTACCTCCCCTACAAATGATAAATCACAGATATTTAGCTTTAGATATTCTTATCATACATTTTAAGGGGTCAGCTGTACAGCTTTCCTACCATAAGGCATCCGGCACTGTTTGCAGCTTAAACAAATAGCTGTGTTAGTCCTCATTATAGATGACTATGTCACTTAATTATGTCACAGCATAGTAGCTGTAGGGCAACAAATTTTATGTCTCTGAAATTTTAGTGATGCTCCATGTAGACCAAATGATAAGATCTTGAAATGGAAAAGTCCATCTGAGGTAGAAAATGTTGTTTCAAGAACTGCAAAGTTAAAGGAATCTATCAATAAATGAGGTAAAACAGTGGCTTTCCACTCTTTGCACCAATCAATCTTTCTTTGGCATTTGGCAAGCATCAAATTCTGAAATGTTTTTTAGCTGATGAAGTCATTGCAGAATCTTATACTGTCTCTGGGTTTGGGTACCAGCACAAAAGGACTACACTTGGCACTGTGAGCTTCTTCATTTACTCCAGGTTGTAACAATTTTTATTTTCAAATGTATTGCTTTTCTCTATGCCTCCTGGATTTTATAAGGTGTAAACCTTCTTCCCTGGGATCTGTATCAGTCCTGCACATATTATAGAAAACACATCTTTATTTCAATGAATAAATTCCTGCACCATCCTCTTCTGATGGACTGACAATGCCTCATCTATGTATACTTCAGGTTTAGCATTATTATATTAGAACCACCATTTGCACTTTAGTTCTAAATCCCTGACCTCCATTTTATCCTTAGTCAAACTGGCTGCAAGAACCCCTTAATCTTTCCATGGCATTAAAACATGAATATGACATATTTTCATAAGTTTACATATCCACAACGGTTAATCCTACCATTTACATTATTTATTTGCTCTAAGACTTCATATTCCTCTTGCCACCTTGCAAGGAATATATTCTCAGCTGCAGGAACTAAGACTTTAAGAGATGATACAGGGAATCTGTTTTTGATTTCATTTAAAAAAGTACACTTGTGTAAATAAACTTACCATAACAGTAGATGTTCAAACTGCTGCAGTAGCCTAAGCTATGGGCTATAGCCTGCCTAGGATATAACACAGCCAGCCATCTTTCAAAGCTTCAGGGCACCTGCCATGTGCCAAACCATTAGTCAGCCTGAGCTGGGCTGACTTAAAAGAAAGTTTTGGGAGTCAAGCCCTTCAGAACTTTCATGACAACAGAAAGATGGAGGCTGAACCCTGAAAGTACAGTACTAGGAACAACAAAAAAAAAACAGAAGTCTACATCCTCCTGGCATAAAAAACACACCCAAAAACAATGGGGTTGGAGGGGGGAGCGACTACTGCATAAGTGATCATTCAAGCATCTCCTATTATAATACGTTTACTTACACAACTGTACTATGTTCTTCATATTGGTCATTGCTGCAGTAGGTTAAGTTATATGAGTAGATTATCTGAGGAGGAAGGGGAAGGTCCAGGAGTCCGTGAGAATGATCCTAGCAAAGTCTGATCTAGTAAATTAATTCAAGAAATGTACCAAACTGACAAGGAAAAAGAAAAAGAGCATGAGATAAACTTAGCTTAATACCTTTAAAAATCCATTTAATGATAAGTGCTTTCGTCTTCACTCGTAACAGACTTCATCTGCTCTAGACCTAGAGAAGGAATCAAGCTTGCAATGCCTTGTAAATGTATGTATAGAAGACCAAATTGCTACTTCTAGAAAACTTCTAGAATCCAACACTTTCCAAAGAACCACAGATGAATCTAAGGCCCTGGTAGAGTGGGCCTTGACCCTGCCTGGAGAAGATTTGTTGTGGTAATTATAACAAAATGATATAGCCTGAGACAACCAATTGTAAATAGCCTGCCAAGACACAGGTTGCCACTTCTTATTTTCACAAGACATGAAAAATTGATCCAAAGATCTGAAAGATTTAGTTCTGTCAGGATAGTACCTGAGTTATCTGTGGACATCTAAGGTATGGAGTATCCTTTCTGCCTCATTTTTTGGCTCATGAAAGAAAACAGGGAGATGGATAGTTTGGCTTAAAGTAAACTCCGATACCACTTTAGGCATAAAAGAAGGATTAGTTATCAAAGAAGCCCTGTCTCTGTGGCAAACGAGAGAGGGAGAGTTGACTCACCATAAGAGCTTGCAACTCAGATACCCTTCTTTCAGACATCAGAGCAATCAGTAAAACTTTTTCTATGTTAAGAACCTCAAGTCAGCCACATGAGCTAGTTCAAAGCTTCTCTAACACAAAATTAAGATTCCAAAGTGGAGGGGCACCAATTCTCTTGGTGGTCTCTTATGCAAAACCCTTTTCAAAAACATTTTGATATGAGAATGCAATGAAAGGGGAGGATCCATGGGCAGACATGTGGCAATGACCATTAAATGAACTTTGATGGAGGAGTAAGAATGGCCATAGGATAGTATCTCACACAAATATTGCAAAATGAGAGAACAACTAGCCCTGAAAGGGTGCTGGATATGTCATTGGCTCCAACTAGAGAACCTTTTCCACTTGCTAATATGTGATTTTCTAATAACAAGCTTTCTAGCCTCCATTAATACCTGCTTCACATCCTCAGTAAACAAGTGTCTAAAGGGAATAAAGACCCTATTATTTTATGTGGCTTGAGAGTATATCAAACACCCCTATTCTTGTGTGAATAGATCCAGTGTATGAGGAAGCTTGTGGTAACTGCCCCTGTCCATTTTCAAAAGAAGAGAGAACTACTGTTACCTAGGCTTAAATGGAGTCATCACAATGATTTTAGAAGATTCCTCCTGAATCTTCAGATGTACTCAGTATATCAGTAAAAAGGATGGAAAAGCCTAAAGGAACATTCCTGACCAAGGAGAAGAAAATGCATCTGTCGTCCAGGCCTTCTTGCGTGGATTCCTAGAGCATAATCTTGCTAACTGATTGTTCAGAGAAGTGGAAAATAGGTCTACTTGAGGAAATCCCCAAAAATGTATCAAATCTTGGGAAAAAACCTAACATAGTTTCCATTCGTAAGGGCCTGCCCTTGTCCTGCTCAGCTTGCCTGCCACACAATTTTGCTCTAGCGGAATGTACGATGTCTGTAGAGTGAGCTTGTGTTATAAACCTATATCCCAGGCTAACATGGCTAACCTACAAAGGGGGTACACCCTGGTACCCACTTGCTTGTTGATGTACCACATGACTGTGGTATTGTCTGTAATAACTTGAAGTGGTCCTGGGGACCAAAGATGATTCAGAGTGTTGACTGTCTTGATCAAGGCAAGCATCTCATTTATATTTATGTGCTTGCATCTGTCCTTGGTGTCCCACACACCTTGCACTTTTATCCTTTGTGAAACTGCCCCACAAGCAAAGTCTGAGGCATCCATGGTGAATGACCACTTTGGAACAAGGAGGGAGAAGAAGAGACTGGATTGAAGAATATGTTATTGTCTCCACAAAGACATTTTTCTTCTGACAAACTGCAGCACTGGCATTTGAAAAGACAAAGGCTGGTGCTGGGACCAAAGAGACTTCAGATACTGTTGTATCATTCTCATGTGGAATCATAAATGTCATAAGACCCAGAATCCTGAGGTATTCCCTCTCAGTGACAAAAGTCTGAGTGGAAAACATTAAAAATAGATCTAAATCTAGATCTATTTTTCACATGGAAGAAAAGCTCTTTGAATTGAAGTGACTAGCTGACATCACAGGGATATCATCCTGTGTGAAGGAGTCAAAAAAGACTTTTGAATAGTCTCTTAGAATCCCAGCTTGTGTAAGAGATCTCTCACCCAAGTGAGAGATTCCTGATACTTTGATATAGACTCTGCAAAGATAAGCAAGTCATCTAAATATGGAAAACTGTTGAGCTCCTGTAGCCTGCAATGAGCTGTAACTGGAGCTGGACACTTTGTGCAATGGATAGTCCAAAGGGTAATGCAGAAAACTGATAATGTGATCCAGGCATACAAAACTTTAAGAGACACCTGATATCTGGATGAAAAGGGTATGATGATAAGCATCTTTTAAATCTAGTTTTGCCAGGAAACTTGAATGAAAAAGAAGAGGTAACAGGTTGTGAGGTGGCATCATTTTGAATTTGGGCACTATCACAAACAGGTTTAGGAAAGAAAGATCCAGAACTGGTGTCCAAGCATTTTTTCTTTGGCACTAAAAACATCCTTGAATAAAAACTTTTCCTCACATGGGAAGAAGAAACTTGTTCTATCACTGTGTAGGATAGCATGTGATGAAGAAAAGATGGAAATAAAAGAGCTTGGTCTGTTGGATGAGGGATTACCCTCTGAATAGGCATAATTTCCTCCCGTTGCCATCTGCAGCCTTGATGAATGATCTTCAATACCCATTTGTCCAAAACTGCTGCCAAAGAAAAATGTGAACATTCAGACTTTCTGGAAGGGAACTGGAGATGGTTACCAAATTATTTTTGGAACCTCCTTGCCATTAATTCTTAAATGCATGTTTGCCTGTATTTTGTTGAGACTATTTATTTTGTTTTTTTTTTTTTTTGACAAAACTGGATGAGGAGTTAGAAAATCCCTTAGAAAATTTGGAAAAGCAGGGCTGAAAAAATCTTAGAGAATCCCTATATCACTTTTGTAGCAGGGGACTAAATTTCTATCAAACAGAGAATTGAAAATCTCATTTTTAGCAAAGCCTCCTTAAAAAGTACCAGTGGCCATAGCCCTGGAAAAAGTATCAACTGAATCATACTCACACTGTAAACAATGAATAGTGACCTTTAGAATAGAAAAAAAATGAAATTATTTAAAACAGATTTTTCCTAGCAAGAACAAACAGCAGACAAAACATTTCTCATACTTTCATTGTTAGTGAGAACAAACTTTAACATATGAGCTTGACAGTTCTAAATTCTGAAAATCAAAGTTGCAAAAGCATACATTTTTTTCCGATACTTATCAATAATTTTCCCATCCTTAACAGAAAAAGTAGGATTGGAATTAACTAAGAGTTTAGCAGCAGTGAAATCAACTAAAGCTATAGTTGCTGGGTCAGGTTTGGGAAGAGTGTATAAAAACTTAAAAAAGACTAAGCCACGTTATACATCCTATCTATCTTTTTAGGGACAGCTGGCTGACTATCAGGAAAATTGGAAGCAGTAACACATGCATCCTCCAAAACTGACAGAACTGGAAGAATTGTGTGAAGGTTCTGTGATTCCTTCTGTAACACTTCATAGTATTTTCTGAGGGACTGAGAAACCTCAGTGTTCTCCCATTTAAAACTTTTGCACATTCTGGAAATAGTCACAGAAAAAGAGAACCCTTGCCCCCATGGGGAGAATCCAAAACTGCTTTCCTCTGAGTCTGATTAAAACATCTGAGACGATAACCCTGTATCTGTCCCTTCATCTTCCTTTCCAGATTCAGAATCTTGAATCTCTTCAGGAAAAGAGATAGCCCTCTTTCTTTTACCAGAAACTACTTTATAGGAATGATCAGTAGCTTGAATAAAACCCTGAGCCAGACCTAATAAACTACTCTTGTCTAAGGAAATTTGAGGAGGAATAGATACGTTTAGCTTTTTTATTTTCCTTTTTGAAAGGAAAAATGGGGCTAACAGTGTTATTAATGACATCAACACATTCCTCAAGAATAGGTACAACATTCTGACAAAATGGGGAAGCCTTCCCTGTTCCCCCTCCTAAGGCAGACAAGAGTGATTCTCCTTTGCCCACTGAGGGGACGTCAACAGCCACAGAGGACATTGCTAAAACAGGTCCATAGTGCCTGTAGATGCTACACCAGAGGAATCCAAAATAAAAGATGAAGGTTCTGAGGTACAACTAATGACCACAGCAGAGTCACCCACCTGAGGCTGAGGCAAACTACTAGCCTGTTGTGGAGGTAAATACTGTTTGCTTAACTTTTTCTTTTTGTGGCTGGAAGAAGGACCAAATGTTTGTTCCATGATTAAGTCAAAAATTATGCCCTTTACCAGGGAAAACAAGCAGCAAAAGCCAGTAAAACTTTAAAGTCTTTAAAATTTTTTTTTCACAGAAAAACACAGTAAACAGCACTTTAAAACCCATTGCCAGCCCCCAAAAATAAAATAAACATACTTTTTCCACAAAAAATGTCTTTCATATATTTATAACAATGTTTAAACTGATAGGACAAAAATCATGTTCTCATTTAAAAGCATAATATAGTCTAGTGACAATTCATTAAAACACAGACTCCTAGCTTTAAAATTACTTTCCTGAACAGAAAATTATTAGTAAACACACACACACTTTTTATAATGAAAGCTTTTTTTCCCAAAGGGAACTTATTTGCCGGGCAAAGGACCAGCACAAGTTGACCATTGATCCTTGAAAGCCTCGAGAAGAGTACAGTTCAACTGCAGGAAAACGTCTAAGGGCTTGGCACCCAAACCTGTCTTTTTACTCAGTTATCTGGAGTTGACTAATGGTTTGGGTGCATAGAAGCTTTAGAAGATGACCCTCTGTTATATCCTATGCAGGATATAACCCATATAGTTTAGGCTACTGTAGCAGCAATCATTATGATGAACATCTGACACTGTTCTTTCATGACCCTTGATATAAAAAGCATTCCTTGATTGATTAAAATGTGTTTTGGTGTTACTGTTCTATAGAACATTTCTATTATGACACAGCAATAACTTTAGCTGTTACTATCTATATAGTGTCTAGGGAAATATGTGCCATAACCTATAATCACAAATATATATATATATATATATATATATATATATATATATATATATATATATATATTAGTGCCCTTTTGTGATTTTAACTAGTGGTCCAACTATGTCCAAGGCTATCTGCTCAAAAAGTGCTTCAACAATTGACAGTGTGGCTAGGGAACTCAAAGCCAAGTCTGGGACAGTTCTTTGGCAGTCAGGGGACACTAAACAGTATTTGTCAATTGCTGAGAAAATATCTGGCCAGTAAAATCTGGTTAACACTCTCTCCCTGTTTTATTTTTCTTTACCCAAATATCCTCCCAGTATATAACTGGGGCCTAGTTTTAGTAAAAGTTGCCTAAGCAGAAGGGATACCAACAACTGTTATGCTGCCCCCTTTTTTGTGCACCTGATAAAACAGACCATGAGAAGGTTCAAGTATGAACATAGAATGTAGTGTTTGAATCATCAACCTCCATATTAACCACCAGAATATTCTTTTTAGCTTGTATAAAAGTAGGCTCTTCCTACAATGCTTTCATAAAACTTAGCAGCTAATGTTTAACTTTATTAGCCATTCATCAGACCTACCTATATGTGAAGTAGCTGGATCAGGTCCTTCATCTTTAGTTAAACTTTCTCCCTCTAACATGGCAGAAATTGATCCTTCATCTCGCTTCTAAATGATCAAAATCTTCTTCCAACTCTTACTAAGTGAATGGTATAGTCTCCTGATCCAGAAGATGGCCTTTATCATGACACCTAAGTGTAACTTCCCAAATCTTCATTTCCTGTATACCAGTAGAGTCAGGCTGGAATTTCTCACTGTCCTTTTTTCCCACAATTCTAGGAATTTAGGATTTTTGGACCTAAAACAACACCATGGGCTAAATCAAGTTCAGCCCTTACAAAAGGTATATTTATCTTAATTATGATTCCATTTCCTTCAAAGTGTACTTAATTTTGTCCCCATGCAGACACATACTATGTCTATTTATTTAACAAAATCCTGTTTGTGTTCAGATACCAGTTTTTCACTTACCAATGTTAATATGCATGAAACTTGAGTCTAACAATACCTGGATAAGTGTTCATTTGTCTTACTTCACACTTTAAATGAATTACTATATTCTTGGTTACACCATGCTGCATTGTGAATGTTATGAATAACAAATGTATAAAGGAAAAATGTTACTGCTTATATTGTGCTGCGTAGGTTCAGCTAAATTATAATTGTGATCAAAATGTCTAAGCTGATTGCATATAAAACATTTTATTTGGCCTACCATAAGTTTACTTTTAAAGTCTCAAAGTGATCTTTCATTCTTAGCTCTTATTCAACATCAGCCATATTGTACTTCTTAGGTAACTGAGGTTAAGTCCCCTTCTCTCCATGACAAAGTGACAATTCATCACCTACCATATATCTTTTCATTCTCTCAATGAGTTGATCCACAGTGATGAAGTGTCCTTGTGATATCCACCATCTAATAGCATCTGGCAGTGTTTTCAAGAAGCAATCAAAGACAACCACCTCCACTAAATTGTCAATTATTGAAGTACTCTTCACTGAATATGGTCAGATATCTGTAATTGAGTTGGCTTCTCCAAATTGTAAACCCAGGTGTAACACTTTGGGCCTTAAATGCAGGTGTTGCACTACTTTGAGACAGTATATCCACTTTTAGTCTTTCATAATTATCATTGACAAACTTTAGATTATGATACGCCCTCTGTACTACCCCAGAAAGAAAGAGAGTAACAACACTGGCCCATTCAGTTTTAGGCCAGCCCTCATGCTCAACACCCATTTCAGATGTTAGGGCAAAGACTTTTCCATCATTATTTGATTTCATCTTCTACAGGAAGAAATTAGCATTACTATGATATGTACCTGTTGGTGCAGGCAGGCCTGCTAGGTTAGATGGTATTCTACATACAGGCTGGGTTATAACCAGATTTATCCTTTTTTAGAAGGTTAATATACTGTGTTGGAGTGCAGAAATACACTGCTGAAGTTCTTCCACACTTTCTGTTATTCTTAAGGACAAAGTTTGACGTGGTTCCTGTATGCACTGAAGTAAAACCTGCTGCAGGCGACTTGTTTCCTGAAAACCTTTAAATAGAGCTCCAGCAGCTTTTGTCATCTTCCAGGATGATGTAGAACTTGCATCCAAAAGACAAACAATCCTCTCATTGATACAAGGATTCTCTTGTGTGGGCGCAAATTATCAAATGATTCATCAGTTTTATCCAGATGAAAATGACCCTCTCACTGGTATAAGGTTTTCCATTGTATGTGCACACAGAACCAATAATAAGCAAGCTAAATTGCAAGATATCTGGAGTTTCAACTTCAAACTGCAAGAAATTCTGTACAGTTTCTCTGTTTTTCTTATAATGGGATGTATGACAACAAAGTCTTAATGCTTCATTTCATTTCATTGCTATCTGTTACTAATCCCAGTCTCCACATACAGTTATCTGACAGCAAGTATTCAGATGGGGTTGGAGACAGGCAGCATACACATTAATCAGTTTTTGGTCTTTGTTCTGAGTAGATTCAGATCAATTTTTGCCAACTGAATTTCTCCATTACAAGTGATACACACAGGTTTATTGGCCCATGATTAAGTTTTTAAATTAAATATTGACTTTTACTAGAGGGAAAAATAGTCAAATACAAATATGTTTTTTTTTTTCACTTCAAATACAAATGAGCATATGAATAGGGAGTTGCCTAAACCAAACAATTGCAGGAATGCAGTCTGTTTCAGTGTCCTTTCAACTCTTGTATAGACTATGGACTTACTTGTGTAGTTGACAACGCATATTTTTCATTCAAAAAAAGAATGCAGTTACTGTAACTGTGCAATATAAAACAGAGTCTTTCCTCCAAAAGGCATAAACAAACAAATTTTCACCTAGTATATATCAGGTTTAAGCTTAAATTGCAGATATAATAAGCACATGTCCATTCATCATTCAGGCCCATATACAGCAGAATATAGCAGTATAGCCAGTGGTTTCACATACATAATCCAGCCAATCTAACATTCAGAAGTTTTTCCCAGAAACTAACATTCTTCAGACATGAGGTAAAATTTAGCACTTCTCAAGTGCAACAAATCAACTTGACAAAATATGTCTCTTTTTTTCCACAGAAGGAAATAACTGCATCTTCAGAGTTACTCGCTTTTCCTCCTAAATGGAGAATTTTCAAAATCCATCTCTTACTACAATCGCGCCATGCATTGCTTCCTCTAACTATGGCTCCACCCTACCACAGTTTATGGAGGGAATTAATACTTTCTGTTCCATCAGCCACTTTAGGGTCTCAGACTATACCAAATCAAGCCAAGACTTATTAAAGTATACAATACAGTCCAGCGGTCCATCTATGAACAATGCTTCTATAGGTCCTTCTTTTATATCAGTCTATATAGTGCCATACATATGCAACAGCAATGTTATAATAATATATAAATATATATATAGAGAGAGAAAGAGAGAGTGAGTGATAGATGTGTGTGTGTGTGTGTGTGTGTGTGTGTGTGTGTGTGTGTGTGTTTGTGTGTGAAAGAGACAGACAGCATACATTACATTCTTATGGGAAATATTACACATATGTGCATATATATCAATAGCAAACATTTATTGGTATGTATGAATACGTGTGTGTGTGTGTGTGTGTGTGTGTGTGTGTGTGTGTATGCGTGTGTGTATATATATCTATATATATATATATATATATATATATATATATATATGTGTGTGTGTGTGTGTGTGTGGATGTCTGTATGTGTCTACTTTGAAAGTTCAAAGTTCCAAAACTTCGAAATTCAGTCTGTCGAGACCAGAACATCAAAGTTTTGGAAATGTTAATGTTCTTAATGGAGATTGCCGTACAGAGTGGAATGGGAAATTTACCATTTTCTTCACTGTATTGTGATCTCGGAGTTGGAATATTTATTTAGTAGAGGGGGGGGGCTTGCACCCCTGCAAAAACTTTTTTTTTTTTAATTAAAGTTTCGAAGTTCCAAAAACTTTGATATTCTGGTCTCAGCAGACTGAATTTCTTAGTTTTGGAATTCTGACCTTTCAAAGCAGATCTATATATATGTATATATATATATATATATATATATATATATATATATATATATATATATATATATGTGTGTGTGTGTGTGTGTGTGTGTGTGTATACACAGTATATATATATATATATATATATATATATATATATATATATATATATGTATACACACACACACACACACACACACATTTATACAGAGAGAGAGAAAATAAATATAATGGACAGGAACAGGTAGTCACTTTCCTAAAGTGCATTATTCCATTTCACTAGAAGATTGTAATGGAGTTGCCCTCCAGTTTAAACTTATGCTTTAAACCAGAAAAGAGCATTTGGGGAATCTCACTTGGGTCACACATGCCCATTACTTACATTTGCACTGCCTCATCTGCATTTCTGCATCTGCTCCTGAATGTTTTGGACAGCTCTTCCAAGTACTACCATCTCCCAAACCACTCAATACCATACCTCAAGCATCATAGGTTCATAGGTTCATAGGTTTATACTAGGCTATCTGCCCTAAGGCATTTATAAGCCTAGCCCAAATTTTTGTGGCTTACGCCACCCCTTATATGAAAAAATACTGTGCCCATTAGTTTGTTGTGCCTCTGTCCAGCAGTGACACAGAGATGATTCCCGGGATAAACCTACGATCTCCCATCCACAGGTCAAGATTTCTCTTGAACAGAGCCAGCGAGGTGCTCTGCCTCACATGGATCGGGATTTTATTCCACAGCATAGGGAGTCTCTGAGTGATAAATCTATCCCTCCAGCACGTCCTATTTATATCCGTGCTAAGGTTTAAGTCGCTTGCTCTAGTGGTTTTGGTGGATTTGGATTTTTTGAGGTGGAGCATGTCCATTAATTCCGGGTTGGACATGGCCTTGTATGTCAGGCACATGTCACAACACCTCAATACTGTAAACACTTGCTTAATAGGCAGATGCATTTATCACATCCACTTTTAAGTCACTAGCACGTCTCAGCTGTAGAGTGTTACATGTCTAGAAGTTTGCAAACATCCAAACTTTCAAGAGCATTTTCTAGAAAATGAAGATGAGAAGCATAAGCCAAGCAAATGTGCATGTCTTGTGAACAGTAAATGTTATTAAAATGCATGAACAGTAATGTTATCAGAATAAAATCTTCTTTACCAGGATAATAGTCAGTGTATTCTCAATCTTTACATCTACAAATTTACATATTATAATGCAAACAAATCTAGTTTCATATTTTTCTTCAAAGTTTCACCAAAAGAAACTGTAAACCTGAACAGATTCAAACCACTTTTGTGCAGCTATACCCAAGCTTTTACATGACAACAACACATTTCTGAGTCCTTCTTTATTGAGGTATTTTGAGAAATATGAAAATGTATGCTTATTTGTATAATTAATTTGTATAATTAATATTAAGAATACTGAGTATCTCTCAAGATAAATACAATGTAAATGGCAATGAGTTTCCTTCAACATCATCTAAAATTTCATCCGATGCCTCCAAACAGGAGGTCCAGGACAATCAGGTTTCTAAGGTCATAGTATGTAAGACAGTGATCTCCTCTCAAAAGTCTGTCAGACACTGAATAAAGGGATAGAACATCCAGCCTCTCTTGATAGCTCAGGGACTCTAGACCTGTGATCTTTCTGGGTAAGAAGCATTGGAGTCTTTCTGACTCGTTGATATATTTAATGAGATACATCTCAAAGGGGTACTGAACTCGGCATTTATTCTGGTCAGTACTGAGTATAAGGGAGTGATTACCAATTTAGACCTTGATAATATTAATTTGGTGTTTAACTGGGCTAACAAAAATGATTTTTTGACAACTGCTGTCACATGATGGTCAGAAGAAAAGGTGCTATCAACACAAGTACCTAGGTCTCAACTACATTTTTGCTTTGTAGTGGTGGGCTATCAATAGAGTATGATGATGAAAGGGGTCCTCTACCAAAACTGAAGATACTAGACTTTTTAGCATTAAGTTTGAGCCCATTTAGCACGCCAAGTGTTTATGAGGGAGAGTTCATTCTGGAGAACTTGGGTGCCATAGTGATTTAACTGCTCTCCTTTCACCTATGTCTATGCCTTCCATATACTCCCTAAATAGTATATTTAATAGTTTTCTACCAAATTCATTACTCCTTCTGTCCCTTCATATTCTCTCCACTGCTGCAACAGTAGCAACATATAAGCTTTTTTATTTTATTTCTTTAGCCTTAAAGGGTCTAAATTCCTTTCCTTTTTATTACATTTCAGAAAAGGATTTTTTTATCTTGAAACAGACTTTTCATACTGCTCATTTCCCATTCTGTGCCTTAAGACTGAACTATCTTCCTCATTACTTCCTTCCATACAATGTAATGTTGCCCTCTGCTAATTGTATTTATCATATTCTCTCTTGCTTTAAATCTTTATATATTTCTGTATTCTTTGTCTAAAGAATTTATTTACTTTCACTATTCAGTTATATGTTCTTCAGTCATATTTTCCATCTTTTAAGGTTGTTTGTCTCCATAATTTATTTTATAATCATTCCCTTACCACCTTCTCATCAGACTAACACCTAATCAAGTCTCTCTTTTTAATAGCCAAGTCCTATCAAGCATGTATGCATGTATGTATGTATGTATTTATTTATTTATCTGACATTTGTTAACCAGTTAGTCTGTCTGAGCAGATGCCTTTTTTATCAGAGACCCAAGAAGAAAAGCTCCAAATGGTATATAATCTACAATTAATTATAAAAGTAAAACAATAGTCTCATACAGTTGCACTATGTACATAGTCAAAGTAAGAAATAATACAAAACTGCTAAAAAGTAAGCAAATGCAGTAAAATTTTTATACATAGTTAAAGTATAATTTTTTTACATAGTCCAGTTATAGTGATACAATACAGTATAAGTAGTTGGCACAGAAAGTTTCATCCTCTGCGTAGTCACTAGTAACTGCAGATGGGTCAGGAACAATTAGTAACACACATCAGATGTTAAAAGATTATTGCATAGGCTATCCTGTGGAACAAATAGAGGATAAGAAAAGATGGGTAGGTAGAGAGTAGAAGAGAGATTGAAAGGTGGGGAAGATAAATGGAAGAGGGGAGGGATATAGGTTAATTAAACTGGGCCACTGCAAGAGCAAGTCCAAGAGTTTAGCAAATAGTCTTTTACTGTTTTCTAAACAGTTTGTGTTAGAAATTGATCATATGTATTGGGGCAGTTTATTCCAAGCATTTGTGACTGAGTGGATGTACAGAAGTTTGCCAATGGTTTTGTTGGGTTTGTAAATCTGAAGGAGGTGTTTGTCTAAGCTGTGAAGTGTACGGTTGGGCATATAGGCAATGATGAGGGTAGAGAGAGCAGGACAGGAATGGGGTTGGTTTAATAAGGAGTAGGTGAGGTGAAGTTGAGACAGAAGGAGTTGATGATGAAATTCAAGCTACTGTAGCTTTTTTACAGCAAGGCAGTGGTGTGAGCAATATGGTAGATTGGCAGCAAATCTAGCTATTTTATTATATGTAAGTTCCAGCTTAGTAAAAAGATTAGTTTGAAGGTTGAAGATTGGGACAGCATATAGTAGGCTGGGTAGTAGGCAGACTTGTTCCAGAGAGTTTGGATTCATTTGTTAGGAATTTTTTTATTTCTATAGAGTAGGCCTAGTTTTTAGTGAGTCTTTTTAATCCAGTTTTGGATATGAAGATCAAATTTAAGATGGTCGTCAATTATAACCCCTAATAGTTTAGTGGGGGGTTCAACTTTGAAAGAAATGTTATTTAGTGAGGAGACAGTAAAGGTGGATTTGAGGTGTTGAAGGGATTTAGGGAGGAAGAGGAGGAGTTTAGTTTTATCAGGGTTAAGAAGGAGTTGGTTGGATGTTAGCCATTTTTCAACAGGGTGGAGAGATTCTTGGGTAATGGTGAGAAGGTGGGGTAGATTGTCTGAGGTGGAAATTATAGTAGCATCATCAGCATATTCTATTAGAGAGCAGTGAGGACAGGCTTGATAGAGGTTGTTAGCAAAAATGTTGAATAGAAAGGGTCCGAGGATGGAGCCTTGGGGAACCCCGGTGTGCACTAGAAGGAAAGGGGAGGATGCAGAGAGCCATTTCACATCCTAAAGTCTGTCACACAGGTAACTAGAGAACCAGTAGAGAGTAGAGTTGGAGAGATTAAGGTTAGATAGTTTGGACAACAGTAGGTTGTGGGAGACGGTATCAAAGGCTTTAGAGAGATCAAGAAATAGACAAGAGCACAGTTTACTGCGCTCCAAAGATGTAGAGATGCTATGTGTAAACGATATTAGTGTTGTTGCCGTACTGTGATTAGAGTGAAAGCCATGTTGGGTAGGGGTGAGGAGATTTTCATGAGATAAATGAGCAAGGAGCTGTTTATGAATACATTTTTCAAGAATCTTTGAGAGGAGACAAGATAGCAATAGTTCTGAAATTAGAGGGGTCGGTGGAGTTACCTCCTTTATGAACTGGAATAACATAGAATTTCTTCCAGATAGCAGGGACTGTGTGTTCTTGGACTGATCTGTTGATAAGTATGGAGCTGGGATATGCAATAGGTTTTATTGCGAGTTTAAGGAAGAGAGGAGGTAGGTTATCGGTGGAGGGGGAACATGGTTTGAGTTTACAGAGTAACGATCTGATATAAGCAGGGGTGATGGGCTTAGGTTTAAAGGGGGGCTGAATGGGTGGAAGGTGGGGGTGAGGTAGAGGGATGGGTATCTGTGTCATTTTTAGTTATTTCTGAATGGAGTCAATGAAGAAGGTGTTAAGAAGTGTAGTAGTTTGTAAGGCAGAGCTGTTAGTGTCGAGATTTGGTGCACAGGGGTTACCTGGGAGTAGTAGCCTGTTCATGGTGTTCCAGAATTTATTAGGGTTAGAGTGTTTTTTTTTTTTTTTTTTTTTAAGTAAAACTTTTTTTGTCAAAGTTGACTTGCTTTTTTGTTAAATTGCGAAGTTGTTTGTAGTGCTGAAAATAAACTGCATTGGGATTTATGTTTATTCCAGTTTTTCCAAGCACTAGCCCTCATTTGCATGAGAGAGCGAGTGTCTTGAGTTATCCAAGGTGCAACGTTTTTACTCTACTTTTTCTAATAGGAGCAAGGGAGTCAAGAGTGGTAAGAAATATGCTATAGAATTTTAGTACAGCTTCGTCTAGGGAGAGATTATGAAGGGAGGACCAGTTAATAGTGGAGAGTATTTGATTACCGGTATCAGGGCTGGAAATTAAACAGATTGTGACAGTCTTTCTACTAATGAAATGTGGACAATTGGATGGACTGCTGCTGGATAGAGGTAGGGAGGTGATCACTTAGGGAATCGGGAAGTGTGTGGGGGGGGGTGTTATGGTAGAGGTGAGGGTGAGAAGTGAGGATCCAGTCAAGTGTAGTGATTGTATTAGAGTGTATATTCAGGTTAGTGGGGGTAGTGATAAGCTGGGAGAAGCTGAAAAGGTTAATGCTGGCATTAGAAGAGTCAGAGGACAGAGAATTCTAATCAATGTTAACATTGCCCAGTATAATGGTTTCATAGGAAATATTTTTTGAGGTCCAAGAGGCAAGGTGGTCAAAGATAGGGATGTTATTACCTGGAATTATATAAATGGAAGCAATTGCTAGCTTTTTATGATTATTCAATTTGCAGTTTAATATGACGACTTCAGCTGGGTGAAAATTAGTTGGGGAGAAAGATATAGAGGATAGAGGGT
The DNA here is from genome assembly GCF_019279795.1 of Protopterus annectens. NCBI lineage: Eukaryota > Metazoa > Chordata > Ceratodontiformes > Protopteridae > Protopterus > Protopterus annectens. The sequence continues at coordinate 781,121,683 of NC_056731.1, forward strand.
AAGTTGGTCTAAGCACAGTATTACCACACCTCCACCTTTTTTCATGGGTCTATCCTGGCAAAAGATATTATAGCCGGGGTAAGATTTCATTATTAGATGTATAGGGTTTTTAGCCATGTTTCAGAGACAGAGGGAATATCGGGGGAGTGGAGAGAGATCCAGGAGTGAAGTACAGTGACTTTGTTAAGAATACTTCAAATTTTGAGAGATAATATAGTTAAGTTTCTGGTAGAAGACAAGGTGCAAGTTTGAGAGGAGGGGTATGGGGGGGTTAAAAGTTAGGTATGGAGAGAGGAGTTGGAAGCTGGTCCTGGATTAGGATGTATATCCCCTCAGAGTAAAAAATTTAGTATAGGATGTTTTGGACTTGAGTGGAAGAGATTAAAACAGAGATGTTCTGGCTTTATTTTGGGAGATAGAGAGGGTAGAAGGAATATCTTCATTTTGAATATGTGAGTATCATTGTGGCAGAAAAGAGCATGAGTAACAGGGAATGAGTAAGCTGCTGAGAGATGAGTTTATAGGTAGGTTAGTGTAGGGATAGGGTTAATGTATGTTAGAAGAGGCAGATTTAGGCCTTGGCACAGGGACACATGCCTACCCCTTTTTGTTAAGTCACACAACCTAAATCCAGAAAAAAAAAAAAGAAAAAGCTTTTCAAAACCAAAAATTCTGCTCACATGTATAGAATGTTTTTCCATGTGCAGTGGCAGCATCTTCTCCTTTAAGGAGGACCATAGCTGGCATCGCTTGCACACACACTAATGCGGATGAAAACACATTTCACACTCGCGCATGGAATTTAAAGTAGCCATTCCGCTGAGAGGGAGAGAGTTGCATTTTCAATGACCGCAAGTAAAATTCTTGTATCTTGTAAAATTTAAATAAGATGAAATGGTAATTTTACTAATTGTAAAGCTATTATAGCTCAGATAATTCTCTCTTCTCTTTGATACAGCAGTATAAGATTTAGTATATACACATAGTAAGTTATGAGGGTATAGGTGAATTTGATTAACGCAAAAACTCTTTTAATGTATATAATCACTGGCTAAGTGTGTGAATATTAGTAAGTTAGGGAGTAACGTTTAGGTAAGGGGAAAGATTTAATGTCGTGAGACAATCAGCCATATATGAGTTAGTGTTATATAAGAGGATAGATGCAGTATTGTGTATGTGTTCATGCGTGTTTTGTAAGTTTAAGTGTCTTGTATAGTAGCAAACACAAACGAAAAGCGAACCAAACAAACTGATAAACCAAAAAACCAAGACGAACAAGAGCTGCGTTGAATAGAACTATTTAATAGTGTTAGCGCTTTCGGAAACAGACTGTGCTTTTCCTTCTTCAGACAAACCAAAAAGCAAATTCAAATGCTTTTAAATGTGAACATCAATGTATCAATTAATTATGTAAAATAGAACTCCTATTTTAAAGTGAGAGCATACATTAGTTAAAAATCTTCAGAAAGTCAAAACTAAGTAGAGCTACAAAATACTTGCCCAAGCAACCCTAAGAAGACCATCTTAAATCATCTTAAACTACCTAAATATATATTAGCTACAACATCTAAAATAACAATAAATTCATAAATATTGTTATTAATAAATTAAACAAAAACTTTTTTTCTAAATAAAAAATGATTAGAAATACACTAAATACAAAAAAGAAAAAACCTCCGTTGTCGTACCATAAAGGGCTATCCTCCACCAGTCATTTAGATATTCCACCAACCATCCGTAAGGAATAACAGGCTCCAAATAGTTCCTTCGTTTTAATAGCACAAAAATTCACAAAACCACAACCTGACATAAAATACTGGTGATTGAGCGCGCTTTCGTATTTTTTAAAAAATCTTCATCAGAATCACAGTTTGCATTAAAAAAACAGCTGTCTTTTATATTCAAAGTATGAGCCCTTATTGGTTAGCTGATAAATTCACAATTAATGGATGTCATACTCTCAAATTGTAACCCTTCGTTCCCCTGTTGTCATTTAGATCATGATAAATACTTTTCTTATTATACATAAAAACTGTTATCTAACCATACATAAAATTGATGCTGTTGTGAAATACCATATATTCACTAAATGTGAATATCAAAATATTCGTTGGTTGTTATAAATTCAGTCATGAACAGAATCAGCTATATACATATATTATTATAAATACAATTATAAATATAAGTATGAATATAAATATAAATGTAAACATAAATATAAGCATAAATATAAAGTGCAAAGTGCTAATAAATATATATGTAATAATAATACCATGGATGTAAATGCATCAAAATACATAGGAAATCATGTGAATAAATAATTCCATTTGTCAACAAAGATTCACTAACCATTTTAATTCCGGCCTATATGTATGTTATATTGTTCCTTATTTTTAAAAACTCATATAAATAATTGAAATTAAAATTCAATATATACTTGATTAAATAGTCAATTATGTATAAAATATTACATTATAAAATATACTTATAGAGTATGTATGCTATAAAAAATGTATGTATAAAGTATGTGTGATTGTTTTGTTATATTATTATTTTATTATTTTATTATTTTATTACTATTTGGGGTTATTTGCCAAAAGTTTTAAGGCTGGTTTTATAGAGAGATGGTCATTCATCCCTTTAGGTCCACAAGCATCCAATTTGAGTTGCCAAATTAACTCTCTATACTCTAATAGGGATTCCCAATCTCCGCCTCTATCATTCTTTTTTACTTCTTCTAATACCCAAAATTTAAAATTGGCTTTTACACAAACGTTTGTATGTCTAAATAGGGCGTTGTTCTCATTTCTCCTGGTAATGTCTCTCATGTGCTCATAAATACGTTTTCTAAGTTGGCGTTCAGTCTTGCCCACATAATATAATCCACAGGCCACACAGTAGGCAAGATATACCACCCCCTTGGTATTGCATGTAAAATATCCTTTAACACTGAGCTTACCTTCACAACCTTTAAGAGTTATTTCGAACGCCAACTTAGAAAACGTATTTATGAGCACATGAGAGACATTACCAGGAGAAATGAGAACAACGCCCTATTTAGACATACAAACGTTTGTGTAAAAGCCAATTTTAAATTTTGGGTATTAGAAGAAGTAAAAAAGAATGATAGAGGCGGAGATTGGGAATCCCTATTAGAGTATAGAGAGTTAATTTGGCAACTCAAATTGGATGCTTGTGGACCTAAAGGGATGAATGACCATCTCTCTATAAAACCAGCCTTAAAACTTTTGGCAAATAACCCCAAATAGTAATAAAATAATAAAATAATAATATAACAAAACAATCACACATACTTTATACATACATTTTTTATAGCATACATACTCTATAAGTATATTTTATAATGTAATATTTTATACATAATTGACTATTTAATCAAGTATATATTGAATTTTAATTTCAATTATTTATATGAGTTTTTAAAAATAAGGAACAATATAACATACATATAGGCCGGAATTAAAATGGTTAGTGAATCTTTGTTGACAAATGGAATTATTTATTCACATGATTTCCTATGTATTTTTGATGCATTTACATCCATGGTATTATTATTACATATATATTTATTAGCACTTTGCACTTTATATTTATGCTTATATTTATGTTTACATTTATATTTATATTCATACTTATATTTATAATTGTATTTATAATAATATATGTATATAGCTGATTCTGTTCATGACTGAATTTATAACAACCAACGAATATTTTGATATTCACATTTAGTGAATATATGGTATTTCACAACAGCATCAATTTTATGTATGGTTAGATAACAGTTTTTATGTATAATAAGAAAAGTATTTATCATGATCTAAATGACAACAGGGGAACGAAGGGTTACAATTTGAGAGTATGACATCCATTAATTGTGAATTTATCAGCTAACCAATAAGGGCTCATACTTTGAATATAAAAGACAGCTGTTTTTTTAATGCAAACTGTGATTCTGATGAAGATTTTTTAAAAAATACGAAAGCGCGCTCAATCACCAGTATTTTATGTCAGGTTGTGGTTTTGTGAATTTTTGTGCTATTAAAACGAAGGAACTATTTGGAGCCTGTTATTCCTTACGGATGGTTGGTGGAATATCTAAATGACTGGTGGAGGATAGCCCTTTATGGTACGACAACGGAGGTTTTTTCTTTTTTGTAACAGTGTAACCGAGTGAAATACACTAAATAATTATTCTAAAATATCTGACATACAAATACAAGTCACAAAGAGAAATTGTATAGTAGGACAGCTATAGAAAGGATTTGGTGTAAGGTCAGGTCCCCTGCTATATCATTAATGCATGCTGGTCCAAATACTAACCCCTAAACTACCACCAACTCAGATAAATAGGACCTTAATTAACATCTCATCCTAAGGACGGCACATGCATGAGTGCAGCACCCCCCTTACCCTGCTCTGCAGTAGTTGGTGTGGGGATAGAACACACAGCCTTCTGCACCAAAGACCAGCATGCTACCTGTTGTGCCAGTGTGTGTGTGTGTGTGTGTGTGTGTGTGTGTGTGTGTGTGTGTGTGTGTGTGTGTGTGTGTGTGTGTGTGTGTGTGTGTGTTGTGGATTTCTGGCAAATCACAGAGGACTGAAATCACTAAATAATTATATATATATATATATGTTGTTGTGTCTTTCGGCTTATCCCGGTTAGGGGTCGCCACAGCAGAACTCCGGTCTGCTAATGTTTGGTAGAGGATTTTTACATGCCGAGTTACCAGCCCTGATGCACAACCTTCAACGAAGGCACGCCCATTCACGTATGCCTCCACTCAGAAGACGCTCTAGCTGAGAATCGAACGGGACAACGTCTTGCTGTGAAGCGACAACGCTACCGCAGCACCACTACCGCGGGTATATATATATATATATATATATATATATATATATATATATATATATATATGAGTTTCAGACTTTATATTCTTCAGAAAATGCACGTAAACAGAAATCCTGTTATTGTAGCAATTTTTTTAAGTTAAAAAGGGCAATATTTAAAATCTATCCCATAATATCCCCATTATTTCAGCCTTTGTCCAGATTTCTTGCACTAAGAGGTCGAGAGTTATGCATAGCTCTCAACTGCCTAGAATAATGCAGAATGTCCAGACTTATGCCTCATGTTTTTGGCCTGTTCCTCATAAAATTTGTGGTTTTCTGGCAAATCACTGAGAACTGAAATAACTAAATAATGCCACACATTTGAGTTTCAGACATCATTTCCTTCAGAAAATGCATGCTAAGACAAATGCTGTTATTCTAGCAGATTTCTGAGTCTATAAGAGCAATATTTAAAATCTGTCCATATTTTTTGTGCCTTTGTCTCCCCCCCGGCCATTATTTTAGGCTTTGTCCAGATTTTTTTATACTAAGAGGTTGAGAGGTATGGAGATATGGTATGTAATGCCCTAGCTAGGGGGGAGGACAGGTTAGTCAATTAACTTGCTCTTGCTTGACCCTGTATCTTGGTTACAGGAGGCAAGAGCCTGAATCCTCTATATCGACTACCAGACTGCTGAAGGAATTGTGAGCTTCAGTGGAGACAGCAGCCTGAATACTCTACACCAACTACCAGACTGCTGAAGGAATTGTGAATTTGAGTTCCAATACATTTTCAGGGACTTATGAGTTTCAGTGCACTTTCAAGGGATTATGACTTTTAGTTCACTTTCATGGAATTGTGTTTCATAAAAAGAGAAGTTTACTGTTGCTCATGCTAAGTCTGTTTTCAATGGTGCAACTGTTTTGTTTAGCAAATCGCAGTCACCGTTTTTTGCTGTAGAAAGTAAGCAGTGTTAGTAACATAATTCCCTTTGGAGCAGAAGGCTGTGGACTCTGCTCCCACACCATGTAGATAAAGTGCTGATATTGCAGTGCCCTTTTGATTGCAGATTACTTGGCACATTTTAAGGAGGGATAGGGGTTCTACACACTTTGTATGAGATGCCTAGTAACTGAACCTTTTGTTGATTTGTCAGTCATTCCCTATTGCAATATTATCAGCTTAGCCATTTTTTAATGTAACATAGGCAATTAATTCTTCATGGGCAGCAGGCACTGAATTTGTAGATGAAACACAGAAATGTAAACCTGTTTGTCAGTAGCAATTTCAGCAACTTCATTAGCTACAAATCTCTTTAATGTGGAATTATTCGCATGACTTTTACTTCTGCAGAGATTGTGCTTATTGACTACTACTGATGGATTGTATTGACAGAAGTGTGAGTGGCCTTTTATGGTGGAAATTTTCTTGAATAGGTAGTTCTGAAATTATTGGTTTATACATTTTGTTTCACTGCCTACTGGAAGAATGTTCAAAACTACAAATTAAAAAAACACTCTGACAAGTGGTGCTGTATTATACAAGGAATATACTTTAATACAATCAGGAAGGTGAATCAAAGAAGACATACATGTGTGCATGGCTTATGGTTTGAAAACAGCCCAAACGTAAACTTAATCCTCCACTGGCCAGATGCATTTTCTTTGAATGTCAGTTTTCATGCCGTTTCAATGAATGTGGGTTTCAAGGCAGAGAAGTTTACTACTTATGCTAAGTGTTTTCATTGTGACACTGTATTGTTTGTTTAGCAAATGGCTATCAGTGTTGTGTTATTTTATTTCAATATCTTTAATCATTGAAGAAGTAAATAAGAAAACAGCATGCACACTGGCATTGTTTATGGTAACTGAGGAGAAATAGCCAAGTAATGGAACACTGGAATAGCTGGGGAGGGGGCTGCTGCAGGGGGGCAGCTGGTTGCTGCAGGAGAGGCTGCTCTGGGGGCTCTGATCTAGGGCCCCATTTGACCATGATTTGGCTCTGGGTTTGTGTCTTAAAATAAATGAACTGATAATTCATTTAAAAGGTTTACAGCATTGGCTTATTTAAGGACATTTGAGCCTTTTGTTATAGCCCTGCAGGAGACAAATTTAGGGGAACAAGAACGTGCTGCAGTGTTAAGGGACTATTGATCCTGGGGAGTAGCTTCTTCTTTTCATGGTGCAAGGTGCAGATGGAGTTATGTTAGTGATTTGCAGCCAGTGCTCTGTGACATTAGAAGATGTCACAGTGGATATACAAAGGTGTTATGCTGGAATGGATGGCTATATTGGTGCAATTTATAATATAGTTTATAAAGTGAAAGTCTTAATTTACCCAATCCCACGAACCATGACAAAAGGATTTAGAGAAATAACGAGGAAAATAATTGTTTTTCTCGAAAGCATAGCAGTGTGTATGAAATATTAGAATTTCTTTTTATTTTATTTATTTATCCTTTATTGACCAGGCTAGTCCTACTCTTTACAGGAAAATCCTGAGGTGGTATTTACACTACTTGGGGAAATTTGATCAGGGCATCAGGAACCTTCCCTGCTGTTTCTGATAGGTGCCACGGGATCTTTTATAGCCACCTCAGCCACCACCATCTCAAGCAGGTAGGACATTGGTTTAATGTGTCATTCAAAGGGCAACTCACTCAGTGTCAGTTATTGATCAGTTATTGATCTACCTGGTGTAGGAATACACTAGTCTTCTACACCAAAGGCTACCTGCTGTTCCACTTACATGGATACTACATTGCTATGATTGTATCCAAGATTTGAAGTGGACTTCAGACATGTCATGTACCACATATTGGATGATATGAGGGTATTTATATTAAGATGGTGGGAATGACTTCTATTTTTGGGCAGATAAGAAACCTAGAAGTGATAAAAACAATGTGCCTGAAACAAATGGTTTAATGCACACTGTAGGACAAATGACGGAATGGGGGCATTAGAGTAGAAACCAAAGTAGCTCCAGTTGCAGACAAGGTAAAATAGAACAGATTATGGTGATTCAGGAACATGTACAGGAAACCAGAAAACAATTTGGTAAAGAATGTTTGGGACTGACAAAAAGAATGGCAAGACAAAAGAGATCAGGGTATCCAGCAAAATGGATGGACTGTGAGACAGATGACTTGTGACAGTTAGGCATGATTGTTGAAGGAGTTGGGAAAATGGCACTGAGTTGAGAGAGGTGGTGAGAATTTCTATAACATTTCAATCTCGTGACAAAAATGGGGTGGGGTTGATGATAATGATGATATGTTATGGTATGGTATGGTATGGTTAGGGTTACCAGATGCCTGGCAAAAGGAGGACATGTCCTCCTTTTCAGCATTGTGTCCTCCATCTGGCAGGCATTGCCTAAAAAGGCAAAAATGTCCGGCTTTTAAAAATATTTTTTTCCTCTCTAGACTGTTTTAAAAACAGTCCAGAGAAGACTGAAGAACGCATCCATGCAGATGCCCAGCAGTCATTGCAGTTTAAGGATCTGTCTGCATCTTCTAACGGGACAACAAGGGCCTCAAACTGAGGAGAAGTGTTGGACACTTTCACACATTTGATTATTCGGGAAGGGTACTGGCTTCCATGGATATGTTTTAGCCTGGGTTGGTGTGGCTTTGATGAGGCTGGTGGTCTTCAAGAAACAAAAGTGTAAGCAAAAGAATAACACCATGAGAAATGGCTGGCATTTTGACTGTTTACAGGAAGTTTGAATAGCTATTTTTTAATATTACCTAAATAAAAGTAATATTGAAGTAGCCTTTGATATTTTGCATAGTTGTGTGTGTTATAATTAAGTTTTTGATTGCTGCATACATTTATTTGAAGTCTGTCCAAAATATATTTGTTGTTAGAGATTTTGAGAATTTCCGTTTTTTTTTTTTTTTTTTTTTTTTTTTTAGTTTTGGGCTTGTATTGGAACTGGAATATCTAGTGTAATTTCTGTTAGTTTGCTTAAGTCATATTTTTTTGTTTGTATTTTGTAATGTGTGCAAATATTAAGAAAACCACTAATCTTTAAGCTTGTTTTTCTACTTCAAAGAAATAACTAACTTATCTTTGGTGGCATCTCTTACACTTTTTTTCTTTTCATTATGGACCCAGCATGTACACCTGCTGATTGAAATTTAGTATTAGGGCACAGTAACAGTGATACACCAAAACAAATGTATAAAATATGGCGCATCTTAATAATCAGGAGCTAAGTACACATGTCATGCTACATTATAACATGGCTTCAAAACTCTTAAGATGACTTAACAGTTGAAAGTGCAGTTATACGAGTCATGGAACACTGAAGGAAGAATAGAAAAACACCAGGTGAGGTATAAGAAGAGAAGAGAGAAGTATTAGGAAGGCAGACATACAGGCTGAGGACTGTTAAAGTAAACAAGAATTTATGAGGTACCATAGTTGGGGAAGGATATGAAAATGTAAGAGCAGCAGTTTATTTGGATATCGTTTTATTTATTTTTTAGCCAGATACAACCAGCTTGGCAGAAGCCATTTACAGTTGAGACCTCACTGGGGGGGGGGGGGGGGGGGGCAGTAACCCCTTATATGTATTAAATACTTATGTTAATATATAAATGTAACACAAACAAGCAAAGATGAGTGGGAGCAACAGAAAGGATTGGATGAAACACCTTATGTAGCATAGAGGCTTATTAAGGCTATTATAAATTTTACATTACAAATTTTAACTCCACGTTTTTAAAAATACTAGACACTCATGCCCCCAAACGACTAATCAAAGCCAAAAACCAAATAGCACCCTGGCTAACAAAAGACTCTACAACCAAAATCAAACTTAGGAACAAAGCCTGGGACAAATGGTGTGCCACCAAAGCATCCCTAGACTTCATCAAGTACCAACAACTAAGAAATGAGACAAAAAAAATCCATTTTACTATACAAAAAAAACTACTATTATCAACTACAACATAAAAAACAAAATAATCCCCAAAAGTTCTGGGCGGGTCTCAATAATCTCCTCCATCCAGGCAAGTCTTCCACTCCTACTCCAGAGAACCTATGTGATAAGAACCCAGAAGAAGTTGCCACAACCTTTAACACTTTCTTCATCAATGTCATCAAATCCCTAGCTGACCAACAGCCTGCCACAAATCCCCCTATAATAGGTTCCATCCTGAAAAATAAACCCTCCTTTAATCTTCAACCAGTTCCCACTTCCTTCATTCGATCCTTGCTAAAGAAATTAAAAACAACCACCCTCGCCGCAGACCTACTTCCAGCCGAATACTTAACAAAAAGCTGCAGAGGTTATAGCCTACCCCATCTCTATCTTAATTAACCGTACCATAACGGAATCCACTATCCCCTCTATATGGAAAATATCTCATGTAATCCCTCTCCACAAAGGTGGCTCATCCACTGACCTGTCAAATTATAGACCTATTGCCATATTGTCACCACTTGCCAAAATCATGGAAAAATGTGTACACAAACAATTTGTACACTACCTTATTGAGAGCAATCTGTTAACCAATTCACAACATGGTTTCAGGCCCAAGCATAGTACTACTACCGCCCTCCTCTCTTTCACAGACACTATCAATCAAAACAGGAATGGCAAAAAAATATCATCTGCACTCTTTCTGGATCTATCAAAGACGTTTGACATGGTCAACCACCAACTACTACTCAACACCCTAAAAACTCTCTACCTAGATAACAAAACTCTGGATTGGTTCTATGCCTATCTCTCTGATAGGAATCAAGCTGTACTCTGGAATAATAAACTCTCCACCCTCTTACCTAATTCCATAGGGGTTCCCCAAGGCTCCATTCTAGGACCACTTCTCTTTTCTATTTTTATTAATGATCTCCACAAAATTATCCCTGAGACCTCCTGTATCCAATATGCCGACGACTCGACACTCATTTGCTCGGACAAGTCACCAGTTGATCTACTAACTAAAACCCAAAACTGTTTCACTGCAGTAGAAGAATGGTTGTTGGGTCACCATTTGATCCTCAATCCAAAGAAAACCAAGCTGCTACTCTTCCATCCTACCCACAAACCTACCCACTTCCCCTTTACTGTACAATACAAGAACGGTACTATTATCTCCCCTGACAACAACACCAAACTACTAGGTGTTACCATCGATAACAAACTTAGATTTGATTTGTATATCAATCAAACTATTAAAATAGTTAATAAAAAACTGGGGTCCTTATATAGAATAAAGTCCTTTCTGACTCCCATGGCAAAAGTGGCCATTGCCCGATCACATCTTCTCTCCACCCTCTTATATGCCTCCCCCATACTCACTAACCTTAAAAAATCAGACCTAAACAAACTCAGCTGTTGTTATAATCATATTGCTAGATTTGCTTCAGGCACGCCCTATAAAACCCATCACTGTATTAACCTACTTAACCTTGGTTGGATTGAACTACCAAACCTACTCAAGCATAACCAACTAACAGTAGCATTTAAAATTCTCAATCAACCAGACAATATTCCTGCATTGAGTAAGTTAATAACCCCCTACACAAATCTAAACAGCCTGCGCTCATCAAACATGTTACTTGTACAAACGATCAAATCCTGTAATCTAGGTGGTGACTCTCTGTTTGCCAATGCCATTGGCAAAATTTGGAACTCCCTTCCTCCCCAAATTACCAATGCTACCTCCCAAGACAAATTCAAGAAAGGTCTACTCAACCATGTTAAAACCCATTGGCTCTGCCAATGCTCTAAACCAGACTAATCCCTCACTTCCTCAGTCTCCATAGCAACATAGAGGTACCTTAGGTAATAAAGTATGTTCATCTATGAGCCTATCACGAATTAACTGGTATCTAAATGTGAATGTATTTTTTCTTGATATGTATTAATTATCAAATGTTGTGATATGTTGTTTATCTAATATGAATGTAACTTACTATCCATGTGGAGCTTTTCTCCCCGGGCCTCCGCTGAAAATGGACATGTATCCAGTCGGACTATCCCGGTCAACAAATGTAAAATAAATAAATAAATAAAAATTATCAAGACAGGTCTTACCACAGTGAGTACACACGAGTGCAAGTTGGAATTGGAGGAAATGTCAGGATAAGTCCAGTATTAATGTCTAAAGGAGGTATTTGTAATCCAAATTTTTTTAACTGGCATTAGACTATCATTTAGTACTAACAAAGAAGCAGTTAAGAAAGAGATAGCAAAATGTGATCAATTGTGCATAATGAAAATTTCTAGTACAGTTGTAAATCAAGACAGTGAGACTATTAGAGACTGCTGATAAAGCAGAGAATGATTATGGAGTTTAAGGACTGACATGTTTGATGTAGTAGATAGAAATAAGGTGTACAGGTGAAGAATAATTTATTCAAGAGCATCTAATAGTCTTAGTTGAGCTACCAGTAAAGAACTGAAGGTAATGTCTCAGGTCTTGTAAGGTTGGTTAAGGAGACCATGATGGGATCAGAGTTAAAACCATATTAGGAAAGGAATAGTTAAAGTATGGAATGGCAAGACATAAGTAGGTATCTAGGATTACATGGATGGATAGAAACAAAAATGAAGTTTTAAGTTAGGATAGTTTGTCAATTGGATGAAGTGTCCTGGATGAAAAGTAAGTGAAGAGGTACTGTGTAACTCTGCAGTTACAATAAATTTGTGTCTTGAGGTGAGAAAGAGCTAAGTTTAGCAATGCACCATATCAGTTAAAACTGCAAATTTAACTGGAATAAAGTGCAAAGGATGAAGACTGAGTACAAATGTTTATGTGTGGGACTTTCCTGTTGGTAGTTTGTGGTAAAACTGTTTTAAATTCTCTTGTATTTAAGCCTTGTGTTTGCGTGGGGTTTACTGTCAGTTTACTGGAGCTGCTCAGAGTTTGACATTCTTAGCCAGAGATCTGGAGTGCATCTGAACAGAAATCCAAGCCATACACTGAAATCTTCTAAAAACAAGTATAATTTCAGCCTGTATTGCACTTTGTGAACTGTGTTTTATTGAACTGCTGCTTCATTTGTATTTTTTTTTCTGCTATGACTACTTCATTTTGCACTTTGTATCACCATTACTTCTGCCTTAAACAGCATAGGCTAGATTCAGACTTGTTAAATCTAGACTGCTTGGTATCAGTTGAGCACTAAAACCAGCCATCTTGCATAAGAGGACCTCCCTGCACCCTTGTGGCAGAAGTGTGTAGCTCAGGGCCCATCTGGGTTGGGGATTGTTGGAATAAGGCTCTGTGGGGCTTTTCTATTGATAGTTTGCATTAAAACTCTTTAGATTCACATGTATTTAAGTCTTGCATTTGCGTGTAGTTGCGCACTGTGCAACGGGGATTACTGGTGCTCTATACAGAAAGAAATGCTTAGATACAGCTTTTTCTGTAGAGAACAGTCAGGGGAACCCTCCCAGACTTCCCTGCTGCGCTGCGTTCAGCTCAGTGAGCACTGAGCAGCATTGCATTACCACACTTTTGAATCCTTAATAGTCAGTGGAATGTCTCCTTGCTAACCCTAGAGCAGAAGCTGATCAAACTTGCCCACCCCCTAACAGTACTTAAGGTTAAACCTGTTATAATGGACAGTCAGTTTCCCAACATTTCTTCGGCCAACCTGATTGATATAGACATCCTGAGGCAATGTAGTAATTGCCTCATGTAAATTGATAACCATTTGCTCCTACAACAAACACAGAATGTGAGAGATGTAACTGTACTATGGCACTCGAATCAGTTCTCTCATATAGCAGTATACCAGACATCAAACAGGTTGTTAGCACATACACATACCTCTCCTATCACACAAGATAAAGTCACAATATATAAACTCATATACAGGGAGGTACTCACTAAGAGCATACCAAAAGACCAGAGACCTCCCAAGTGCCAATAACTCACACATACTAGAACATGACCAAAATCTACTTCACATAACAACACACATACCACTGTCTCAGTGAATAAAGTCCCTAAGGCAGAACACTTCAAAACCAAATGTCCTGCTCATGGGAGATTCCATAGTAAGACACACAGATGTCCCCCTCACCAGGCAGGACAAGGAGAAGGTCATAGTCAGTTGCCTGTCAGGTACCAGGATCCATCAAATCACGCATGCACTCAAATCACTCAACAACAATTACTGTTATGATTCAGTCATAGTACATGTTGGGGTGAATGACTTGAGACATACCTCCCTGGACTATATGAAGAGAGACATGACTGAACTCTCAGATTATGTGTCCTAGGCAGGTATGTCTCTAGCCGTAAGAAGCATTCTACCTTCACCAGGATAATGCCACAATATAAACAAAAAAAAAAAATGATTGACTTCAACAACTGGCATAGCTTCTGGCGTCAATCCAGGGAGAGCCAGTATTTGTCGGCCTAGGAAGACATGGTTGTCAGACCATGCTGCTTTGCCAGAGATCATGATGGTCTTCACCTGTCTCTCCCCATAATAGCTTTTTAGGCAAAATCAAAACAGCAAAACGTCTGACGTAAAAAAATCCACTACAGACAAACTCAAGGTTATGCTGCTTAATTCTAGGAGTCTAAACAGGAAACTGCATACCTGGAAGTTCTGCTCACCTTGGAAGATGCTTATGTCTGTGCAGTCAGAGACTTGGTTCAAGGCCGCAGAGATCACCCCAGCTATGCAAGCCTGCAATGCCTTCCACATGTTCAGACCTCAAAATGAGCATGAGAGAACTAAAAGTAGAGGTCTATCCATCTTCATTAAATCCAAATCCACCTCAAGACTGATTATACATTAGGATGGTTTACGTGGTAATTACACATTCAATGGTATCAGTGGATGGTTTATGGTAATTACATATTGAATGGTAACAGTGGATGGTTTATGGTAATTATACTCTGAAATGTTATTGCACAGCAGTCCAGATGTCCACTGTGTCAGTAAGGAATTATTTGTAGCAACACTACACTGTCTTTTGTGAACAGAACAGGAAACATTCTACTTTGTCCTCCTTTATCATGGCTTTGTCCTCCTTTATGACCTTCGGTGTCCTGCTTTAGGTTCGCAGGTATCTGGTAACCCTAGGTATGGTATGGTATGGTACGGTATGGTATGGTATGGTATAGTATTGTATGGTACATTGTGGTGTGGTATAAAAAATAAAGATTTCTTTGCTGACAATGCATCTGATAAATTCAGACAATTTATTAAAGTTTTTAGATCACATTTTTGGATCAGTTTGGTATGTTCTCAGTTTGCAAGTTGAATACAATGAAGACAAAAGTAATAGAAGTGAATGTTAGAGACTCTCAGATACTGAAGAAGAGGTAAGATTATATATGTGTCAGATGTCACATTGCTTGTAACTGAACTGAGTATTTGCTTTGGGGGGATTTACTTGCTGTGTTATTAATTAGTTGAACTTCATTGTTTTCACAGAAATCAGTATTTACTTGCAAAACCCACTCATATTTACTGTGGTACTTGCTGTGGTGATGTCATCTTCAGTGTGATTCGTTGCTAGGTTATCATAATGTATACATGAGCTATACCATTGAAGGGGACTGTGACTTGGCATGGGTAACCAAATATCTCATCTAGGAATGTCTTGAAAAAGCTGATACTGCCTGTAAATATGCTGTGCACTGGGCAGGAATTACCTGCCTCTCCTACTACAGCCACACCACAATGATATGCATCTGAATTTACATTGCTGTCTTTAATGCGTATTGTCAGAGCAGTTTAAGGTAATCTAGCCACAGCCCCCACCTTCTGTTTGCTACGCCCCCACCCACACACCACTGATCTACTTTCCAGACTGTGCACCCTCCTTCTTCAAATTCCTGGATCCGCCACTGGTTAGAGTGTGATGGTATGAGGTAGTGACTGAGTGAAAGAAAAGGTAGGTTGTAGTAAGGAGGAGCTGAATCATGGGGTAAAATAGGGTTAGGCATGTAGTGATTAGTTGCTAGAAGAGCAGAATGGTAAGGATGGGGAGGGCGAATAGTAGTGTTGAGATAAAAATAATTATGGAGTACGGAGTAGGAGGTAGGGAAAGGCCAATTATTGGGAGGTGCAGAAAGTAGGGGGAACAGAGATCTGATTGGAGGATTTGGGAGGAAATAGGGAGTGGCAGGAGGGAGTGGTTTAGATGGATAGAGTATACGTTTAGAATAAGCGGGGCGAATTAAATGAGTTGACCTGTACCTCTAGAAGGACTAATCTCTCCAAAAAACAATCAAGCAAACATAGACTAAGTAACATGGAAGGTAATTAAGTTATTTCCAATGGTACAGGGTAGGCATACTAAAGAAGAAACATTTATAATAGTGGCATTTTCAACTTGTACACCAGTTATGGATAAGATTAAACAATGCCAGTGTAGGCTATTTAGATGCAGGTCAGGGAATAGGCTAAGAGCAAAGAAAGAGGAGTGCAAACTGGACTCTACAGCCAGTATGGATTAGTTGACTGTTTGCTTACTTAGCATTTGGTTGCACTGATGCACGAACATCATCAACTACAGTGCAGTAGAGTTAGTATTACACAAGAGGGAGGAAGTCGGTCAAATGGAGAAAAAAGGGGGGGGCCAAGAGAGGACTACAGAAGGCAGAGGTTCCTTATACAGATGTCCCTGGTAGCATGCTAACCAAGAGCTGCATAAATTAAGCCACTTTTTGTAGTACAGCCAATAGCAGTAAAAAAAAAAAAACCTACATGGAATTTTAATTATTCCTCTGCAGTTATAGCTTATGTGTCCTGATAGTGCAATACGCACCCATTCAAGAGGGAAAGTACAATAGTGTATACACACTATAAGCAGCAGAGAAAAAAAAAACTTTTCCTGTAAGGTAAACTGAAAGAGAGAGAAAAATAACAAGGGGAAATAATTATGAGAAGGTTGAGGGTAATAAGCAAATAAGGAAGTAACAGTATGGGAAAGGCAAAAACAAAACCAAAGGCACAGAAAAGACACAATTCAGTTTTAAAATAAATTACAAGACAATGTAATTAAGGTTAGCTGAAACAACATGTTAAACAATTGTCTTAGTCAGCAATGTGCAGAGAAAATCAGTGCATCAAGGAAAAAACATTCACAAACAGCAATGAATTGCTAGACTGCAATGAAATAACTATAGAGTTACATAATTACAAAATATGTTAGCGATGGTATTCACTAGACTCCTGATTATCTAATAAGCATCATTAAAACAAGCTTCACAAAAAGCAGTAGTGCAGGTGTTTCAAGTTAATTCAAGTACAGGCAGTCTTCCAATGAGTTCAATGTTTGAAGCCAGCAATTCGTACAATATTAGAACCACTTACTTACTTGGTGAGAACGCTCGCTACAGCATCGAGATAGATTGTAAAAGGGAAAGTAGAAGGGAGGATGGTGAGCGAAACATCAGCTGTTTAAATTAACTTTCACCGGAAGTTGGAGGAGAGGGAATTCCTAAGCAAAGGAATTATGGAAGGTTCTGCAGTAATGAGCCGTAGCTCCAGAGGGACTAGTCTCTACAAAAAACAATAAATCAAACATAGACTAAGTAACAGGGAAGGTAATTAAGTTATTTCCAATGTTACAGGTTAGGTATACTAAGGAAGAAAAATCCATAATGGTGATATTTTCAGCTTGTAGACTATTTATGGATAAGATTAAACAATGCCAGTGTAGGCTATTTAGATGCGGGTCAGGGAATAGGCTAAGAGCAAAGAAAGAGGAGTGCAAACTGGACTCTACAGCCAGTATGGATTAGTTGACTGTTTGCTTACTTAGCATTTGGTTGCACTGATGCACAAACATCATCCACTACAGTCCAGTAGAGTTAGTATTACACAAGAGGGAGGAAGTCAGTGAACTGGAGGAAAAAAGGGGGGTGTGTGGGCCAAGAGAGGACTACGGAAGGCAAGGGTTCCTTATATAGACATCCCTGGCAGCACACTCGCCAAGAGCTCCATAAAATAAGCTACTTTTTGTAGTACAGCCAATAGCAGCAAAAAAAAAAAAAAAGCCCTTTATGGACTTTTAACTTCTTTCTCTGTAGTTGTAGCTTGTGTGCCCTGATAGTGCGAGACGCACCTGTTCAACAGGGAAAGTGCAGTAGTCTATACACAGTATAAGTGACAGAGAAAAAAACTTTTCCTGTAAGGTATCTTAGAGAGCACATTACACTATCGAGAAAGATTGTGAAAGGGAAGGTAGAAGTATTTTTTCATGATCTAACTCCCTGCTCATCAAAAAATGATCTGATGGTCCAGCTTCATTTCCCATACACCCAAAAATCTAAAACAGCTTTATTTACAGAATATAATCCATCATATAATCCTCCCCATTAAAAATATATACCTGCTAGACTTCTCTGCACTTTTTACTCGTTTTTACATAGCACTTCTAGAAATGATTATGTAGTTATCTCACCCCTCCTGTCTTCTAAGTATCATTACAGTATAGTGTCAATTCCAAACCAGATACAGGGTTGTTAATAAACAATTTTCTTTAACATGCCATTTTTAGTTTTAGCTTGTGAGGAAAATAATATTAATAATTGCATCCAAAATCAGTAATCTCTCCTTCTTTACCTCAAAAATATTTATTTACCTCCATTTTCTATTCATAAGCACCAGCACCATTCTAATATTCTATTCTAACTAGCCAGTTTCACAGAGAAATATAACTCTTTGTATAACAAAACCTTTATCCAGTTCTTTGTTATTAACCTAATTCTTGATCTCACAGTCTCTTACATTATGTTTTGTGCCTATCAACACAGTTAAGATCATGCCTGAGCAAGAATGAGAACTGGACTAAAGTAAGAAAATACATTGGCTGCTCCCCATAAACCTTGTGAAATGTAACATTTTGAATATACGGAACAATTACTTTCCCATTTCTGATTGACACCTGCCTCATACTTTCTCATTTTATTGCTTATACTTCTTTAACCACTCTGCAGTAACTTAGCTCAAATGCAAGCTAGCAGCTGATATTGACTAATATTTGTTCAATCACATTTTTTTTAATTAATGTTTTTATTTTTTTTATTACTGTTTCTTCTCTCTTAAGACCATTTATTCCGGTTATGCTGAGACACTGTCTCTTGTAACCATATTATTCACATTTAAGTGTTTAGAATAAATCACTTTTTGTCACCTACCTGCTTATCTTCCTGCATATTTTGCATTTCTATCACTGACATGGCCACATTTCACTAATAGGTATGAATATTACTCTGTGTCATCTTTGCAAAATAGCTTTTGGCTCAATAGTATTTGTATTTTAGCCAGTAACATTAAATGAATAAATAATTAATTAATTATATTCTAGGCCAATGTAACATTCCTTCTGAGTCTCTTAGGCTTCAGTGAGAAAACATTACTGCTTTCTCACCCCTAAATGTCCATGCCTGTCCCCTCCAGTCCAAAAGAATCTTGATGAAGTATATTTGTTGATTCTACATTTTTCACTGACAGACAACCATAGCTGAACAGAAAATTAAAATGAATTAATTATTAATAAATTGCAAGTGTAGCACCACAGAAAGTTAAAATGAGATGCCCAATATTGTGAATTAATGAATGTTATCAAGGTATTGGTCAGCACAGTGGTGCAGCGGATAGCATTGTCACCTCACAGCAAGACGTTCCCCACTTCAGTTCTTGGTTGAGGTCCCTTCTGTGTGGAGTTGGCATGATTTCCCTCTATTTGTGTGGGTTTCCTCCAGGTGCACCAGTTTCTTCCCACATTCCAAAGACATGCAGTATGTCAATTGGACACTCTATAGGTGCAAGTGTGTGATGTGAATTAACTACTTCTGCAGGGTTAACCACCCAGCAATGTAAACCCTGGCTCCAGATGACTGTCACTGTTGAAGTGACACCCTGACTCCATGTGCAAAATGGGAAAAGGGGTTGTGGATGGATGGATCAAGGCATTTATATCTGGGTTGCTATAGCCAAACAAATAATTTTCTCCTACCCAAATTTTCAGATTCTATTTTTTTTTTTTTTTTTTTATTTGTTTATTTATTTTTCTTGTTACTGGGTGCCTCTAAATCATTTTCATTATGTTCAGCCAGAAGATATCTTCCCAGTACACTACCAATGATTATGTAAATCTTTTGTTTACTAAACTGCACTGCATTACTTTTCTGATATTCATCATGTTCTTTGTGGTGATGTAATGGTTGTCCTTTTCTAGATACCCTATTGTTGTACCTTCTCTATTACCTAATATTCATATATAGTGACTTTATACTGTGGTCACAGAGTGATTGACCAAATGGGACCAAGTGCTGCACATTTTGACACTCAGTTTTTACTTTCTTGCCTATCAAGGTACAGGCCCTATACATTATCCTGACATATGCATGACCCTGACACTTGGTCATTTAGTCTGCTAAACATTCTTCTGTCAAGCAGATGATTTCTTTGCTGGAAGCTCCTTATTTTGTAAAATGCTGATATGTTAATATAATATAATTAAGTAATAATATGTGTGTGTCTATCTGTTATGTTAGCCAAGATGAGTCTTAGAATTTATATTACTTAAGACTACATTACTTATTCATACTTAAGTACTAGGCTAGCTGCCATTGTGGACCAGTTTAAGCCTAACCAGCTCCCTTTAGTGAGAATCAAACCCTGAACCTCCTGTCTGTGAGGTAAATAACCATTATGCCAACCCCCAGCACTATTTGTCTTTGGCTGCTACTTTCTAAAAGATCTTGCTTACCAGTGAGGTCAGTTGTACTGGATAATGGTTCTTGATTTTTTTTTTTTTTTTTTTTTTGGGGGGGGGGGTATTTTTCAGCTGCTATGCCCCATGTTGCTCATATTATTGTTGCTCCTTTTTCCTTCCTCGGGTCTTTCATTGTTCATTCATATTTCCCTTCTTTATACATGAGCAATGTGTGTTTTCTTAAAATTCATTAGTTATGATCAACTTTGAGAAAGCACTGTCTTGGGAAAGAACAAGACCATTTTTGTGTATGTTTTAAACATCGTCCTTTTTCTGCATTACAACAATCATGGCATGAGAATATAAAAGGAAAATGTGTGACAGTGATGCTCCCCACAAGAGCTGCTCAGGAGCAGCTCGTTTCTCATAACAATGCATCTCTGGAGTTTTGCTGGATGCTTTTCCACAAAAGCTGTAACGCTACTAATACATGTGTTTAGGTGGTTTGCATACCCAGGCAGTTGTTTTCATGCAGTTGCAGCATAGCTTCAGACATAACAGACCCATATTTTAATGATCTCATTTGCAAACTGGAGCAATGTATTTTTTTATCCAGTCTCTGACAGTCACATTTGTTCCTAAAGTGAGAGTTCTGCTGTGCATTAAATGTTTTACTAAAATAGTTGCAAAAGCTTGTAGGAGATAATAATTTGCATCAGGTAGTCCAGGAGCCTTGTCTGATTTCAGTCCCAAGCCTTCTGTTTCTCCTTTTCAGTTATATGGATCATAGATTTCTGTACTTCATAACATGGTAAGGCCACATGTACATTTTGTAGACTCCCATTACTATGCAATCAGTTACAAGATTTCACATGAATTATTGTTGTACTACGCATATGTACCAACGCGGCCCTGTAAGTCCCTATACCACATTTTGACACAAATTTGCATAAATAACTTTTACCAGTTACTCATTTCATGTGTCATTGACTTCTGATGTAAATACATATTGCTGTTTCTTACACTTGTCAGTGATGGTAAGACTTCAGTTGAGTACTAAAGGCAGAGAAGATTCCATAAAATGGAACAGCACCAAGCAAACCACCTTGATGGTCTATATGGTTTACAGAAGGGACCAGCTTTTAGAATTAAAACTTTCACAACCTGGAGTTCCTATGTATAGAGCAAGAATGCCAATAGGCAGAGCTAGTAAAACAGACTGCAGACTAAGGAAGCCCTGCCCCAGTAAATCCCAGTGGATATACAAGTTCCAGAACACTGTGAGCATACTTTTCTGCCAAGGCTAGTGCTGCTATCTTGTTTATTTGCATTACATTCACAGATATAGTTCACCCTTTGAACATGGCTGCTTCTGTATTTCACGGGTTCTGTTAACTACAATCCATTGGTGCTTGTGAACAAGAATTTGATATTTTTCCTTTATGCAATGGTCATCACATGTTTGCATATCTGCTTGTGCCACTGTACACATGTGCAGGTATAAAAGCTAATGTTTTGCATTTTCCAACACTTGATGGCATGTAACAGTGCCACAGGAGATGGTTTCTGCTATTGGAGCCATGCCTTAGCCATGCTGCTCACTATGGTCTAGATGGCATAGTCACAGAAATAAAAACCTGCCTCTAATGGGAAGTTTAGATTGCACATGGCTTAACTGTGTATAAATGGACGCATACCACATGCACAATGGTTTCTTGTTTATCAGTTACATAACACATTTTATATACACATACTTGGACTTTAGCCCTTTACTCACAGCTCAGGAAACATGAGCAGTATTACAAAAATATTTGCATAATTAACAGGAATCTAACAACTGCATCTCAAGTTGTTTTTATAAATGTTAGAAATTGTAACAGTATTTCTTTGAAAAGTATTCAGCTGTTGTAATGAATGGCTATTGCGTAATAGTTCATGTCATTGTCATTTGATTTCGTTTTTTCTTTATTTTTTTTTGTTGTTGTTGCACAATGAGGAAGTTGAATATGAATTTTTACATTAAAATGGGGACAGATGAAACATTTAACAGAGGAAATACAACAATCAAATTGCATGTCATCTTTTAATAGTGAACTTTATACAGTGTACTCATGAATTTAAAATTATCTTGTTGTCATAAACCTGTATGCAGTGCCAGTGCTATGTCCTTAATGGTTTCTTAGAAAAATTCAATGCATTGTTATTCTGTTAATAATACACTATTGTTCCAAACAAAGTACATACAGATTCAGAACTCAGTCTACAATATTGATTAACTAGTATCTACTAATCTGTTTTCAATATTTTAATTAAGACAGTATTTAGCATCAAATAACAACCCATAACTTTACTGATTTTGGGTTACTTTCAACATCATTCATCTAGCTACATCTCAGCATATGCTTAATTTTGAAAATGAATTCAATACAACATGTGAAGTAAAGTAAATTAAATGTAGCAGTAAAGACTGACCATAGAAAACTTGCTGTTTGCAGGTTATATATTCATAATAAAAAACTGTTTGAGTCCTAAATATTGAATTCAACCATTTGAATTTTAGGAAAGAATAGTCATCTGTTTCATGCATGCTAACTATGGTACTACAAGCATACATATTTCATTGTCTATGGAGGTACATGGAGAGAAGCATTAATAAAAATGAGAAAAACAGGTGCCTGCAGATACACCCATAGCATGCTGTAGTTATTCCTTTTCCTTTACCGTTCGAAAAAACAATTCCCCATTGGTGAGTCTGCATACTTCTACATATTTTGTTTGTATGCATGTGCATGTGTAAGTGAGTGTGTGTGTGTGTCTGCATAACTGTCTGCGTGTGATTTTTTTCTGTGCGCGCACGCGCGCGCGTGTGTGTGTGTGTGTGTGTGTGTGTGTGTGTGTGTGTGTGTGTGTGTGTGTGTGTGTATGTATATGTTTGTGTGTGTTTGTGACTAGTTAACCAGGGCTAACTGTGTGTAATCCATTTCAGTACAAGCCTAATTAAAAAAATTTCCAAAAGAATATTGGCAAATAAACAGGTAAAAAAAATCATTATAAATAGCACACAAGAGCCTCCCTCAGGACGAAGGTCTGGAAATGCATCAGTAGAGATCACGGGACTCTCGACCATGTAAAAGATTGCATACACTCCAGTAAAATAGCAGGGATACCGAAATATCCATGTGTGATGGGACCGGCAAAGAAGGCCCTTTTGTATGCACCTTGACAGCAGGAATAGGGATAGGCCCATGTCTGAGAAAAGAAACACACCAGCCATGGGTGATTGCTCACTGTCATCTCCACTGCCAGTTGCACTAAGGATGAGCTCTAAAAGGCAAATCCTCATTGCTAAAGGATGACCACTTAGGGTGGTATGAGCTGTTAATCAGCTGATACAGGCTGGTGTTGAATGGGTCTATCATGAAGAAGCTGAGGGAAATTAATGGTCAAGCTATGAAGAACCATTTAAAAATAGCAATATTAGTTGGTTATTACTCATCATACTGTTATCATGTTGTAACCGGTATATGCATGCAATAATAATGCCAGTTACAAAAAGATACACTTTTCCAGTAGAAAAAAAATCTATGCTACGATAAACTCTACTACACCTATCTCATTACAGAGTTGGAACATGTTCTTGAGTAAAATGTGGTAACCAAGAAGAAAAAGATGTCGTTAAAAAGTTTCCAAATGGGAGTATATCCACGGGTAAAGTGAAACAATACTTTCCAAGAAAGTAGAAGAAAATATAGATCCACAATGATTAGAAATACTCAGACTTTAATAAATCAGTAAGAACCTGCATCTGTATACAAAATAAGCACTAAGACTTCCTCAGTCTGATTTTCAAGCAATTACAACCAATATTATATAATATTTAAAGATCATATGACCACATACTGTAATTGAATAACCACATTCTAAAACCAAATGCTGCTTAAAGGTATAGTTATCCTAAACAGTCACCATTTGTTAGTTTCCTTTTCTTAAAATAACTTAAAATTCACACAGTTTTGAGACCTGTATTCTCTCATTCTGTGTTTCCACATCTTTCATCCTCAGTCACATGATCTAATACATGAAAAATAAATATTTTAAAATTGCTACACACGTTGCTATGTCTGTATAGTGCATTAACAGAACTCTTTTGTTTGATAGCATCACTGTGTTCATATATTTTGCTTCTTAATTTTTTTTTTCATTCTTGCCTATGTATCTGGCATGGCTTAGTGGTAAATCGTTTTGTGTAGAGGGTGCATGGCCCTGGGTTCCGACCTTGCGGAGGCTGTTTGTTTGGGTTGGGAGGTTGGCCTAGTGGTTAAGATGTTTGCCTTACAAACACAAAGTGCAGGGTTTGAGTCTCACAAGGGATAATTGGCTAGGCTTAAAATGGCTCACAAGGGCAATTAGCCTAGTACTAATCTACGAACCTATGTAAAATAATCCTTTATATTTTAAATATTGTGCTACATAAACCACATATTCTGAAGCACAAGTGAAAAAAGTACAGTTGTGTAAGTAAACTTAACATAACAGTAAATGTTTGAATAATTATTGCTGATGTAGCAAAAGCTATATGAATTATAACCTGCTGAGGATATAACAGCCAGCCAGTTTTTAAAGCTCCCAGGCACCTTCCACACACCCAAACTGTTAGTCAGCTCAAAGGCAGCTAACTAAAACAAAGGTTTTGGTGACAAGCCCTTGAGAGGTTTCATGCCAATAGAGAGAAGGGTAGGCAGGCTAAAGCCCTGAGAAGGGAAATGCTAGGAAGTTAGCAATACATATCCACATAATGGCATAAAGAACAAACTAAAAAGGGGAAGGAACAGCTAATGAAGCAATGATCATTCAAACCTCTATTGCTATGGTAAGTTTACTTACACAACTGTACTATGTTTGTCATATTTTATTGTCTGTTTGGGCAGTTTTTCCATCTCTTTCAACTTTTGGTCTAAAACCCTGCATTTGCGATTGCTTCCTGCCTTTCCTGTAGCTAGTCTAGTCCAGATACAGTTTTGCTGTATCCAGGACTGTTTGTAAGCTTCTGAGCCCCCCAAGTCTTTCTGTGTTGAGGGAAGCCTTCTAGGTTATCAGTGGGAGTGATAAGCACTAGGTGGCCAAGTGGTTTATGGCCCCAAAATTGTAGTTTATAGGCACGTTTGCTATATCCTTCAACTTTCTGGTTTAAAAGCCTGCATTTGCACTTGTTTCCCACCTTTCCTATAACTAGTCTAGCCCAGATACAGATTTGCTGTATCCAGGAATGTATGTAAGCTTCTGAGCCCCCCAAGCCTTTCTCTGTTGGAGGGAAGCCTTCTAGCTTATCAGTGGGACAGGTAAGCACTAGGTATCCTATCTACCACAAGACAAGTGGTTTCCAGCCCAGAATTTGTAGTTTATTGGCAGTTTGGGCAGTTTTTCCATCTCTTTCAACTTTCTGGTTTAAAAGCCCTTGTTGCGCTTGTTTCCCGCCTTTCCTGTAACTAGTCTAGCCCAGATACAGATTTCCTGTACCAAGACTGTTTGTAAGCTTCTGAGAGGTGCCAAAGTCTGCTCTTGAATTTTTCCCTTAGATCTGCTAGTTCTCTCCTCTCCTGCACTTTTACTAGATTATTAATCTAGCACTTTACCATACCAAAAGTGCTACCAGCACTAAATGTTCAAGGAAACAGCTCCAGTAGTTATTATTAATGCCCACCCCTCCAGGCATGTCTAAAGGTCAGTTCCCTGTGCTTTCTCCTGTTAACTTGGTGAACTTAGGCATCCTGAGGCAATGTAGCAACTGCATCATGTACACCAACAACCCTCTCCTCTTACTTCCCAATACTCAGACTTGTGAGAGATGCACTTATATATCCAAATTGGAAGCCACGCACTCTCCAGCCAAGACTGGAATAGCTGGTCAAGAGGAGAAGGTCAACACTTGCACCACACCACATGGAACACATACCCCTCAGGAACACACACCAGCGCTGCCTTCACATAAAAACACAAAGCACATACCCACCTTCATGGAAGCTTTCAATAAAAATCTACCCAAACAGCAGAGACCTCCAAGGCAGAAATGCACTCGACCACCACAACACAACACTAATCACAAGACACATAACTCTCCTAATCAGTGTGTCACTCAACCAAAGACCCTAAAGGAAAACAGCATGCCCAGCACACTAGTCATAAGTGACTTGATAGTGAGGCCCACTGATGTCCCACTCACTAGGTTGAATAAGGAAAAAGTAACAGTCAGCTGCCTGTCAGGTGCCAGGATTCACCATATAATGCACGCACTCAGGTCCCTCAACATCAGGTACAAATATGACTCTGTCATTGTACATGTGGGTGTGAATGACCTGAGGCATACCTCCCTGGACTACATGAAAAGACACATGGAGGAGCTGTCAGATTATGTAGCCCAGGCGGGTACGACCCTAGCCCTGAGCAGCATCCTCCATCACCCAGAAGGATACCACAGTACAAGCAGAAAATGATTGATTTCAACAATTGGCTAAGTTTCTGGTGTCATTCTAAGAGGATCCAGTATCTGTCAGCCTGCAATGACATGATTGACAAACCTCGATGCTTTGCCAGAGATGGCCTGCATCTGTTTCCTCTGGGCTTCCAGATACTGGCCAAGGCTCTTGCCACCCCTATAGTGCCTTTTTAGGCAGTGTTCCAAAGACCAAATTACCACCGTAACAGCTACAAACAAATGCAATCTGAGGGTCGTGCTGCTCAACACTAGAAGTTTAAATCTCAAAATGCACTCACTCAAAGCACTCCTTAAAATAGAGGACCGACATTTGTGCTGTAACAAAGACCTGGTTCAAGGCAGCAGATAGCACCCCTGCACTACTCATTCCACACCTTTTGGCCTCAGAACTTGGACCAAAGCTCCAAAGGTGGTGGTGTTTCTATATTCATAAAGGATGCACACACCTCCAGACTGGTAGCACAACATAATGCATCTGAGATACTTCAGGTGCAGCTAACATTGGGTAAGACAGCGATTCAGGTCAATTCAGGTCATAGCCTGTTATAGGTCCCCAACCATGTCCCAAGACACTCTCTCCACATTCCTAAGCACCCTGGAGAATATTAGGGTCCAACCTAACACACACATACTGGGCAACTTCAACTACCCTTCCATTAACTAGGAAAACTACTCATGTACCAATACACTTGCCCAACGTTTCCTGGAATTCATTAATTCCAATGCCCTGGACCAGCTCATTCTTACCCCCACAAGAGGTAGCAACATCCTTGACCTGGTCATTACTAACATGGGCGACCATTGCTCTACACCAATAGTCAACCCCTCCCTGGTTAGATCCGACCACAAACTAATCACCTTGGAAATCCACATCCCTCTCAGCCCCACCAGCGCAAAGGTAACCGCCATGAAAAACTTCTCCAAAGCTAACTTTGGACTCCTAAGAACAGAGGTGACTAACTTCACAGTACCCATGCAAATGGAGAAAAGTTGCATGACCGCTGAATCATACACCAATGCACTGTAGGAACATGTACACAAATGCATGGATCTCGCCATACCCAGTAGAACCAAGATGCTCTCCTCCACAAAAAGGAAGCCAATCTGGTGGTCCCCTGCCATAAACAAACTCTACAACAGAAGGAGGAAACTGATGCGGAATAAGGTGAAGTCCCAAGACTGGAAAAACTCCCTTATCAGCCTCAACAAAAATTTGAGATCATAAAACATAAACTAGCCCAGTAAATCCAGGTAAATACCTCATCCAATATGACCATAAAATGTACTTGTAACTAAAAATAGGTGAGGCAACACAAATAGCAGACAAACCAACAATTTATTCAATAGTAAGTGCTTTCACAGTAATCACTACTGCTTTATCAGACATTTACAACCATAAAAATGCCCTTGTTTTATATACTGCAAACCTATCATGTGGTCAGTTAAGTAACATACTTAATTAATCAGGCACAGCTTCTTAAAGTCACATAGCAAACTTGCATCTGAATATACATGCAAAGAGTTAAAATGCAAAGAATAAACAATGCAATAAAATATCTACACGTCTCTATCACATACATATAACTAACTAGGAAGATGTATAAAAAACTGTTCATATAATAAAACATAAAACTACCTTTAAAAATGCATATTGAACCAAACCCCTTTATTTTTTAAGTCTTCTCATCTTAAGTAAGATTGAATAGGTACAACATCATTCAAGCCCTTCCCCATATTAGCTCTCAGCTTAATGATCCGTTTTGTCTCCATTGCTTCTGTCCTGTTCCTTACATCACCCATTCTCATTCCTGGTACATTTTTAGCAATAATGAGAAATTTAAAGTTATGTAAAGATCCCATCTGAGAAGTATGTTTTGCTAATGCATTAGTTAATATGTTGTTATGTATATCATAAATATGCTCTCTTATCCTAAATCTAAACATTCTGTCCATTTTACCTATATAAAATGCACTATATAGCTGTCACACAGCCAAGTATACAATATGTTCAGAATTACAATTGTCATTAACCCTGAAAACAAAGTCCTTCCCCAGATCTGGATTTTGAAAACTACCTTCTGAGTTAATATACATACACTGGTTACATTTCCCACATGGGCTAGTGCAGTACCTATCAACCTTTTCTTTCTCACTTTTATCAGGATAGCATAACATCCTATTTATGTTCTTCATATTCTTGAACTGAAATTTAGGGGTGGGGCCTACAATCTCACTTACTGCTGGGTCCATCATTAAAATGGACCAGTATTTTCTATATACCCCCAAAATGGGCTTCACATTGTTGGTATACCAAACAGCTGCTCTTAACCTACTTTCATTTGGACCATTGCTTCTGCGATGTCTCTTATTTTGTATACTTTGCTTAGAAAAATAAGGTTGTGCTGAAGTTGTTCTCAATGACCTAACATTCTCCATAATGTTAGAGACATCTATATTGTTATATCTCCTTTTAATTAATTTGCTATCTAGCTCTTGCAATTCTGCATCAAAAGCTGTTACGCTGGTATTTTACCTTGATGCCCTCATAATCTGACCTTTAATAACATTATTAAACACATATTGCGGATGCATGCTGTTCTTATGTAACAACGCGTTTCTATAACATTCCTTTCTATGTATACTGGTATTAACCCTATTTTCATTGTCAATGGTAATCAGCACATCAAGGAAACTTATAGATTCTCTTGCAAAATTCAGGGTAAACCTTAAAAATGCAGTTGAAGTATTCAAGTATTCATGAAAACAATGCAGTTGTTCTTCTTCATTGCCTTCCCATAAAAAGAAAAGATCATCTACAAATCTATGGTATAACTTCACATTCATTTTATATCGGCCTTGCCTTCTAATATATACTGTTTTTCCCATACTGCCATGACCAGGTTGACGTAGCTATTAGCACATGACGTGCTCATAGCTACTCCAAACAACGTCCTATGCATGGGGGAAATGCACGGCCACACCAATATCAACACAAACAAAAAATGGCAAGCAATAGCAGACACGGATGCTGAAGTAGATAATAAATCCTTTATTTCCAAAAGTACTCAGACCGGTTTCGGCAGGAATTGCCTTTTTCAGTGTAGGACAAACATATAATGCCCTGTTATCAGTATGTAATATATACATAGGATAATCCAATAGGCAAACAGAAGTCATGAATATTAATGAGAACCAATAAAATGAAATCCAAAATGTGCCATGAAGCCTTATGCATTTACAAAGCTTGAAGAGTGAAGAAATATAACACATAAATACAAAAATGAGCAGTTATGAAATAAATAGTATAAACAAATGCAAAAGAGGAAACGCATAAATATAAACCAATAACAATAATAACGAAAATAATGAACCATATGATAATACATAATTCTGGATTGCAAAATAAATTGTTCTGATTGTCAATCTGTCTTGACAAATATGGATAAAAAGTAGAATAGTAAAAATGACTGGCATACAAATGATATATAAATGATGTGTGATGGTAGATGCCCCCAAAAAATATAATATGGATAGACCAAAGGTAATGAAACCATAGATATAAAGATCATGTGACTAAACATGAACTATCTGTCGATGTTTAAAGACAGAAAATGTCCAAATAATGGATCACTACAGATGGTCATTAAGGCCAGGAGGAAAAAGGCCCCCAAGAGTGACAATCCAGTATTTCTCTTTGTGATCCAAAAGACCATGCCAACCCTGTTTATGACTGCGATCACCCATGATACGATCAATAATCATAAAGGTGAATTTGGCTTGTGGATGTTTGAGAGTATGTTGGTACAGGGCATTAGTAGTTTTTTGATTTCTAATATCACTTCGATGTTCATTTATTCTGGATCTGAGGGGCCTGGAAGTTTGGCCAACATAAAACGCCCCACAGTGGCAGTTGGCAAGGTACACAACCCAATCACTACCACAATTACCAAAGATTTTGATGTTAAATACTTGACTGGTATTGCGACTGGAAAAGTCTTTGGATTTATTCATCAGTGAGCATGATCCGCAGTGACCACAGGGGAAGGAACCCACTAACTCCACTCCATGTAGTGTAAGTTGCTTGTAAGTGGCCCCCCCACTTCCTATGTGTTTATAGTGGGACAAGTATGAACCCAATGTTTTGCCCCGTTTATAAGCAAAACTACACTGTTGCCCCAAAAGGGACCTCAATTGATCATTAGCAAGCAAGATATTCCAGTGTTTGTTGATGATGTTCCTTATCATGTTGATGTTTCTACCAAAAGTGGTAATAAATCAAAGGGGGGCCCCTAATCTGGTGTCCTGCTCTGTTTTATATTCCAACAACTTCTTTCTGCTGATCTGGTTGACCCGGCATCTGGCTAAGTTGACATCCTTGTTATCATAACCCCTGCTGGTAAATCTCTGACATAAGTCCATGCAAGCTGAATCATATTCCGCCACATTAGAACTGAGGCGCTTGATGCGTATGAATTGTGACACAGGAATACTCCTGATAGTGTGGCGTGGATGCATACTGGTGGCATGTAACAGAGTATTATATTGTGGGTATTTACGGAAAACCTTAGTTGATAATGTGAGGTCCTGGTTCTTGGTGACTGTAACATCCAAAAAGTTAATGGTATCCTGATCATATGATAAGAAGGCAATTCCTGCCGAAACCGGTCTGAGTACTTTTGGAAATAAAGGATTTATTATCTACTTCAGCATCCGTGTCTGCTTTTGCTGGCCATTTTTTGTTTGTGTTAATATTGGTGTGGCCGTGCATTCCCCCGTGCATAGGACGTTGTTTGGAATAGTCTATTGAGACTGTGCTGTGGGACCGAGCAGTGGATGTGCATCTTCCTTTTTCAAGGCTGATAATTTTGTTTTATCGTATTTTATACCCGCAGAGTTTCTTATTTTACTCTGGGGTTTTCGTTTTTGGACATTTTTCCTGTTCCTGTTGATGGAAATCGTGTTTCATGCCAGTCGCCAATTGATTTTTGTTCCTTGTGGACCATGCCGTTTTGACGTAACTGAGTAGGCCTTCTGATACGTATTTTGGCAAAAAATCCCTGGTTCTTCATATATGTAAGCTCTTTATTGACTTTACTACTAGCCAGTCATAAGAGAAATACTGGATTGTCACTCTTGGGGGCCTTTTTCCTCCTGGCCTTAATGACCATCTGTAGTGATCCATTATTTGGACATTTTCTGTCTTTAAACATCGACAGATAGTTCATGTTTAGTCACATGATCTTTATATCTATGGTTTCATTACCTTTGGTCTATCCATATTATATTTTTTGGGGGCATCTACCATCACACATCATTTATATATCATATGTATGCCAGTCATTTTTACTATTCTACTTTTTATCCATATTTGTCAAGACAGATTGACAATCAGAACAATTTATTTTGCAATCCAGAATTATGTATTATCATATGGTTCATTATTTTCGTTATTATTGTTATTGGTTTATATTTATGTGTTTCCTCTTTTGCATTTGTTTATACTATTTATTTCATAACTGCTCATTTTTGTATTTATGTGTTATATTTCTTCACTCTTCAAGCTTTGTAAATGCATAAGGCTTCATGGCACATTTTGGATTTCATTTTATTGGTTCTCATTAATATTCATGACTTCTGTTTGCCTATTGGATTATCCTATGTATATATTACATACTGATAACAGGGCATTATATGTTTGTCCTACACTGAAAAAGGCAATTCCTGCCGAAACCGGTCTGAGTACTTTTGGAAATAAAGGATTTATTATCTACTTCAGCATCCGTGTCTGCTTTTGCTTGCCATTTTTTGTTTGTGCTCATAGCTACACCATCCCTCTGCCAGTACACCTGTTCATCAAACACAAAAATATTGTGCTCTAAGATCACCTCCATCAAAATGGTGTGCAAATCAATAGTACTTCCATCTTGTTGTGTCTTCTGTAAAAAAGCTCTTAACATCTCTATGCCCTTTAAATTAGGAATTCTGATAAACAAGGATTGAACATCCATTGTAACCATTAAAATACCTGTAGATAATTTCCCTTTAGAATACTTGTACAAACAATTTACAAAATCTTTGGTATCTTTCACTACAACCTCATACAAATCTAAATAAGGTATACCTTTTTTCTCTAAAAATATAGACAATGGTTCGGTACTCCAACCCCCTCCCGAAACAATGGGTCTCATTGGTGGATCTTCAGCATTCTTATGGAACTTAGGTAAACCTTGTATACTTGGTAGTATTGGATTATGAACAGTGAAATATTGTAACAACTTAGAATCTATCAAACCTAGTGTGAAACATTCAGCTAAAGCACAATTTATACTATGTACCATTCTTTCTACATCAGCCATGGTTATTTTACTGTAAGTCTGTATGTCATTCAAAAATTCTCTACGATGGGCTCCCCTTTATCAGCTGGACGTATACATATAGATTTATCATTTTGTAGATCAAACAATGCCATTCTCTCTTCAGTTGCCATATTAAAAAAGTGACTTCTATGAAAGCTAGCATCATTATAAAATAACTTATAAATATCATCAGTACATGCTTTCTCAAATGCTGTTAAAACAATATTATTATTAGGAACAAATGAACTTGGTTTGGTTAAAACATCAATATAAACTTCAGAGCAATCATTCATAGGATGGCTATTGCCAGTTTCAAAAATGCTTTTTAAAGTCACTGACCTCAAGAAAATTTTCAAGTCCAATATTATATCTGTAATGTCCACCTTCTGAAAAGGTATATATGTAAGCCCCTTATTAAGTATCTGAAGCTCGCCCTTCAATAACTGCTTACTGAAATATTCCATACAATCAGATCTGGCTGTGTCACATCCTCTTGAGCGTTTGATTCGCACCCAAATGTCCTCCTCCTGACTTGGGTTTCAGGCGATTCCTGCTCCTGGACCTCCCCCTTTGATTGTCTGTGTGTCGTGTAATTGGAAAAGGATACGTATGCACATTTCCTCTTTCATCAAGTGTGTTCTTTCTCCCTCTACTGGCATCTTGTGTTAACTCATAGGTTCATAGGTAGTTACTAGGCTATTGGCCCTAGGGCCTATGCAAGCCCAGCCAAAAAGGTACCCTGGCTTTCAACACCCAAGAAAATTATTTTCCTGTGCCCCTGTTGAGCAGAGCCACAGAGGTGATCCCTGGGGTGAATTTCCTATTTCTCATCCAATCATCAAGATTTTTCTTGAAGAGTGCTAATGAGGAGCTATGTTTGATATAGGTAGGTAGTTTGTTCCAGAGTATGGGAAGTCTCTGCAACAGGAATCTATCCCTCCAGCATGTTCTGTTTATTGTGGTGACAAGGTTTAGGTCCCTAGAGCATGTAGATCGGAAGGACTGGGATTTCTTTAAGTGGAGCATGTCCAACATATCTAGGTTTGACATAGCATTGTATGTTAGGCAGAGATCGCCTCTGAGTAAGCGATATGCGATGGAGTAATGCTGGAGCATTTTTGAGACGGTCTGCATAGGGCATCTGTTTGAGGCCAATAATCCTCTTTGTGAGCAATTTCTGCGGCCTTTCCAGTTGTTGTAGATGTCTTGTGAGGTACATACCAAAAGGGACGTTGTACTCTATAATGGGTCTAATGAGTGATGAGTAGAGGGGAACAATGACCTCTTTTTTCCTGAATGAGAAACCTTTTGTGATGAGGTGTGCCAAGCAGAAGGATTTCCTGACTACTGTGGTGATGTGATTATCAAAGGAGAGACTACTGTCCACCTGTGTCCCAAGGTCTCTTATCACACTTTCGGTGTTAAGTAGACTAGACTACCACCTATGTCATAGCTCATGGGTACAGAGTTTTTACCAAAGGGAATGACAATGCACTTTTTGGCATTGAGCTTGAGGCCATAGTTTTGACACCAGGCATCTGTCTCAGTGAAGCCTTTTTGTAGGATGTCCACATCATTAGGAGTTTCAATTATGGCTCCCAGTTTGCAGTCGTCTGTGAACTTCATTATCCAAAGACCTTCTGTGTTAGCCTGTGCTTCAGAAAAGTAGATACCAAACAGGAGAGGACCCAGGACTGAACCCTGTGGCACTCCACTTGTCACTGGTCTGAAGTCGGATTTGGAGTCTGCTACTTTCACTGTGTGGGTTCTGTCAGTGAGCCAGTTGACAATGACTAACCATCTTGTGACATAGGGATTTATACCTAGTTTAGTGAGTTTATCTATAATTCCAGAGTGGGGGATGGTGTCAAAAACCTTGGCGAGATCTGGATAGGCTGTGTGAACCACCTTACCCTCGTCTACAGCTTTGGTGACTGCTTCAAAGAAGTCAATCAGGTTTAGAAGACATGATCTGCCTTTTACAAACCCAAACTGGGTGGGGTTCAGAGTTTGGAGATTACCAATGTCTTTGTTTATAAGTTCCATGATGATACATTCCATGGCCTTGTAGACCAGGCTCTTTAGGCTAATGGCGGTAGTTCCCGGGGTCCATGGTGGCTCCTCCTTTGTGGAGTCGAATAACCGTCACTGTGCACCATTCAGTGGGCACAAAGCCTGAGGTGAGGTTATGACTGAACGTGGTGCTTAGGTGGGGTGCCATTTCATTCTGTAGTTCATGTAGTTCACTTGCATAGTCATCCCCTCTGGAAAAAACAAAGTACCCACAAACTACCACATAGGTGGTAGTCCCCTAAATATGGAAGATGTAATAAGGGATCTGGGGACCTAAGTAGACAGTAAACTCTCCTTTGATAATCACATTGCCAGAGTGGTTAGAAAATCCTTCTACGTGGCACACCTTATCACAAAAGGGTTCGCATCCAGATCAAAAGAGGTCATTGTGCCCCTCTACTCATCGCTCATCAGACCCATCATAGAGTACAATGCCCCATTTGGGATGTATCTTAAAAGACATCTGCAACAGCTGGAAAGACCACAGAAGTACCTCACCAAGAGGATCACTGGCCTCAAACAGATGCCCTATGCAACTCGACTGAAGAAACTCCAGCTGTATTCAGTTGCATACCGCCTACTCAGAGGTGATCTCTGCCTGACATACAAGGCCATGTCCAACCCAGAACTGATCGACATGCTCCACCTAAAGAAAAGCTTATCCCCCTCGAGCCACACACTCTAGGGATCTAAACATCTCCATAACAATAAATAGGACATGCTGGAGGGATAGATTCCTGTCACAGAGAATTCCCATGCTTTGGAACAAGATTCCAATCTGCATTAGGCAGAGCTCCTCGCTAACACTCTTCAAGAGAAACCTTGACGAGTGGATGGGAAACAGAAAGTTTACCCCAGGGATCACTTCAGTGGCTCTGCTGGGCAGAGGCACAGGGAACTAATCTAAAGGGGTGGCGAAAGCCAGCACATTCTGGCTAGGCTTATAAATGCTTTTGGGCAGATAGCCTAGTACCTACCTATGAACCTATGAACCTATGTAGAATGCAGCTTGGGATGTTGTCAGGTCCCATGGATGTTGTGTCCTTGGCTTTGGAGATTGTGTTTTTTTACCTGTGCAGCCGTGATTACAGGAACTTTGCATTCTTCTGGCATAGAGATGGACCCTTTAGGGGGTGGGAGGGTAAAGTTAGCACTGAACCTATCTGCCATGATGTTGGCAATATCAGTTGGTGCTGTATATTTAGTGCCATTGTGCTGTAACTCAGAGCAGATCTGAGTGTTGCCATTGAGATTCTTGACATAGCTATAGAATGCTTTGTGGTTGTCTTTAGAATCAGTGGCGATTTTGTTTTCATAACTAGCTTTGGAGGATTTTATAAGGGATCTCAGCTTCTTACTGAGGCTGACCAGGGAGTTCTTCCAGTCATGGGATTTTACTCTTTTTTGCAACAGTTTCTTTCTTCTGTTGTAGAGTTTGTTTATGGTAGGGGACCACCAGATTGGCTTCTTTTTTTTTGGAGAATAGCATTTTGATTTTGTTAGGGATAGCATGATCCATGCACTTGTGTAAGTGCTTATAAAGTGCATTTGTGTAGGATTCAGCAATCATATCTCTATTGTCCATCTGCATGGCTGTTGTGAAATTTGCCACTTCTGTCATAAGAAGCGTGAAGTTGGCTTTGGAGACATTTTTTACGGTGGTTTCCCTAATGGGGGGTGGGGTGGGATGTGGATGTCTAGGCTGATTGGCTTGTGATCAGATCTGACCAACGAGGAATTGAACTCTGGTGTGGAACACCGGTTGTCCATGTTGGTAATGACCAGGTCTAGGATATTGCTGTCCCTGGTGGGGGTGTGGATAAGTTGATCCAAGGCATTGGAATTTATGAATTCCAGAAAACGTTGAGCAAAAGAGTTGGTACATGAGTAGTTTCACAGTTAATGGTGGGGTAGTTGAAATTGCCCATTATTAGGGTGTTAGGTTGTACCCTAATATTTTCCAGTGTATCCAGAAATGAGGAGTGGGAATCCTGGGGCATGGTGGGGGATCTGTAGCAAGTTACAATTTGGATTGTGGTCTTGCCCAGAGTTAGTTGCACTTGGATAATCTCAGATGCATTATACTGAGCAACTAGCCTGGAGGTGTGGATATCCTTAGTGAATATGGACACGCCTCCACCTTTAGTGTTTCGGTCCAGGTTAGGTGGCCGAAAGGTGTGGTATGAATTATAGTACAACCAAAAAATAATGATCCAGCACAAAGGAAGATAAAAAAAATATTTTCAGGTTAATAAGTCTGCAGAAATCATTCAGTTCATTGACCAAAACATGTTCTGGAACAAAATTAAGACCCTTATTCAATATTTTATTGTGTACAGATGATAATTTGTATGAAGAGATGTTGTGTATGTTATTTATTGACTCACAATCTTCCGTAATAGTTGTTGTAAATTCTGTGTGCTTCTTTCTGTGTTTTCTCCCCCCTCTCCGTTTTTTGGGCCTAAAGGGTCTAAAGGTTGTTTACGTTTAGCCACTGGAGATTCTTGGTTGGAAGGGCAGTCAAAATCAGTGGCAGAAGATGTTTCTAATTTTAAGTTCACAATAATTGACAAAATTCAGATGTACAGAACCTCCAAAGCAGGCTGGCATGAAATATTAGACAATATGGAGTCCTCTTGGATTACCAGGCTGGGAGCTCTATTCAGACCCGGTCTAAATGAATTAAGTTAAATTTTGTTTTGGTGGTTCTATTTGATTTTTATCTAGGGTATATATATCTTTAAATTTTGTGATATATAAGCAGACACTAGGATGTGCTCTAACTGAATTTTCTGTTGCACTGAAGAAGGCTTATGTCCTAGCTGAAACCGGTTTGCACGATGGAGTTGCCACAATAACAGCCAAATATTTTTATCTTCCTTTGTGCCGGATCATTATTTTTTGGATGTACTATTGTTCTTGGTTCAATCTGTGCATTTGGTCTACCCTGCATGGGCTTGGTTCGTTCGTGGTATGAATAATAGCCTGGTAATGCAGGGGTGCTCTCTGGAGCTTTGAACCAGGTCTCTTTTGCTGCACAGATGTCGATATTCTCCATTTTAAGGAGTGCCTCGAATGAATGCATTTTGAGGTTTAGAATTCTAGCACTGAGTAGCATTACCCTCAGATTTTGCTTGCTTGTACCTGTTACAGTGGTGAATTTGTCATTTGAACCTTGCCTAAAAAAGGCAGTATAGGGGTGGCAAGAGCCTTAGCCAGTATCCGTAATCCCAAGGGTGAGAGGTGCAGGCCTTCTCTGGCAAAGCATCGTTGTCTGTTGATCATGTCATCCCAGGCAGACAGATACCGGATCCCCCTTACAATGACATCAGAAGCTTAGCCAATTGTTGAAGTCAATCATTTTGTCCTTGTACTGTGGTATCATTCTGGGTGATGGCAGGATGCCACTCAGGGCTAGGGTTATACCTGCCTGGGCTACAAGGTTGGAGAGCTCCTCCATGTCTCTTTTCATGTAGCCCAGGGAGGTACGTCTCAGGTCATTCAACCAACATGGACAATGACAGAGTCATATTTGTACTTGTTGTGGAGTGACGTGAGTACGCGCATTATGTGGCTAATCCTGGCACCTGACAGTAACTTTGTCCTTGTTTAGCCTAGTGAGTGGAACATCAGTGTGTCTGACTATAGAGTCACCTATGACTAGAGTGTTGGGTATGTTGTTATGCCTTATGGTCTGTGGTTGAATGGCACACTGTGTTTGTGGCCTATGTGTCATTTGGGTTGTGTTGGGGGGTGGAGGTTGCATGCGTTTCTGCTTTGGAGGTCTCTGTTACTTGAGTAGATTTTTATTGAGAGCCTCTGTAAATGTAGGTGTGTGTTTTGTGTTGCTGTGTGTGTTTTTGGTGGTGTAGGTTTTGAGGGACTATGTGATGAGTGTGGTGTGGTGCAAGTGTTTACCTTCTCCTCTTGACTGTCTAGTCCAGTCTTGGGTGAAGAGAGCTGCATCGTCTGGCTGCCTGATGCTATTGGATAGGCTGTATTAGACTTCCTTCTAACATCTTTCTCAATGGAATTATCTAACACCCGCCCTTGCATTACCAGTATAGCTGTTGATTGGTTATTCACCTCACAGGATGCAATTTCCACTACTGGAGTAATCTCTCCATGGGACGCCACAACTTTCTCATAGGAGATGTTACCTCGAGTCTTACTTGAGTTGTTCACATTGATATAGTCATTCACGTTCTGCTTCAGATCTCTTATAGACACATCATCAGCATTCTCTTCCTGTCTCATTGGCTTCAGCCATGCAAAAACATGCCCCTGCTCAAAGTCTCTTTCATCCCTCTGAATTTTCTTTTGTTTTTGTGACAACAGGTTATGTTCATAAATACAGAGTGTGTCAGTGATATTACACAGTTTGAGATCTACTACATCTATCGGAAATTAAGCGTTTAACTGCTCTTGGATCTCATTAACTTCTTTCAACAACTGCTGTTCTTCTGATGCAAAAAAGTCAATAATTAGCCTCATATACTTGAAGCTCAAGTCAATGTTAAGTTTCTGCCACTCAGCTAAGAGACTCGGATATGTATTACCATACGTTCACATTTTTAGCACTCGTAAGCCTCTTGGTATTATCTGAAATTTAATGCAGGCTTCCATATGAAATCGTTGCGTTTGTAAGAGATTCAGTTTGTACAAACCATTCTCTAACTCTGTTAATAATTCATGTTAAGAGCTTGCCATTCAGTTCAACAGTTCTGGTTTGGTTCAATATGCATTTTAAAAGGTAGTTTTATGTTTTATTATATGAACAGTTTTTTATACATCTTCCTAGTTAGTTATATGTATGTGATAGAGACGTGTATATATTTTATTGCATTGTTTATTCTTTGCATTTTGCACTCTTTGCGTGTATATCCAGATGCAAGTTTGCTATGTGATTTTAAAAAGCTGTGTCTGATTAATTAATTATGTTACTTAATTGATCACATGATAGGCTTGCAGTATATAAAATAAGGGCATTTTTATGGCTGTGAATGTCTGATGAAGCAGTAGTGATTACTGTGAAAACACTAACTATCGAATAAATTGTTAGTTTGCCTGCTATTTGCGTTGCCTCACCTATTTTTTGCTACAAAAAGTTGAGATCCCTCATCAAATCCTCTAAAGCTAGCTATGAAAACAGAATTGCAGCAGATTCAGTGCCAACTTGACCCCTCTTTCCCCCCCAAAGGACCAATCACAATACCAGTAAATTGCCAGCCACCCGGTATTACTGCTGCACAGGTTAAAACAGCACTGTCCAAGGCCAAGAATACTACTTATATGGGACCTGACAATATCCCTGGTTGTGTTCTACATGAACTACAGAGTGAATTGGCACCTCACCTGTGTGCCCTGTTCAATCACAACCTCACCTCAGGCTTTTTCCCTACCGAATGGAGCACTGCTATAGTCATCCCTCTCCACAAAGGAGGAGTGACTATAGAACCTGGGAACTATCGCCCCATTAGACTGACAAGTCTGATATGCAAAGCTATGAAATGTATCATCATGGACCTAATAAACAAGGATATAGGAAATCTCCAAATTCTGGATCCCACACAGTTTGTCTTTGTGAAGTGTAGAGATCATGCCTGCTCAACCTTGTCAACTTCTTTGAGTCAGGCACAAGAGCAGTGGATGAAGGCAAGCTGATTCATACAGCCTACCCTGGTCTGGTCAAGGGCTTTGATACAATTCCCCACTCAGGAATCATAGAAAAACTCACTAAGCTAGGCATCAACCCCTGTATCACTAGGTGGGTTGCAAACTGGCTCACAGATAGAACCCATAGTGTGAAAGTAGCTGACTCCAAGTCAGACTGCCGACCAGTCACGAGTGGAGTCCCACAGGGATCGGTCCTGGGTTTTCTCCTGTTTGGTATCTACTTCTCAGAAGTCCAGTCCAACACGGACAGACTCTGGCTGACAACGTTCACAGAGCATTGCAAGTTGGGAACCATTATTAACTCCCCAAGTGATGTTGACATCCTACAGAAAGGCCTCACTGAGACCAATGTCTGGTGTCAGAAACATGGCCTTAAGCTCAATGCCAAAAAATGTGTTGTCATCCCCTTTGGGAAAAACCCAGTTCCCATGATTTACCACATCGATGGTAGTCCACTGAACACAGAAGGCATTATAAGAGATCTGGGAACACAGGTTGAAGCAACCTCTCTTTTGACCACCACACTGCCACTGTGGTCAGAAAGTCCTTCTATGTGGCACATCTCATTACTAAGGGTTATGCATCCAGGAAGAAAGAGGTCATTGTCTCCCTCTACTGTTCCCTCATTAGGCCAGTCATCAACTACAATGCCCCTTTGGCATGTACCTCATTAGACACCTGCAACAACTGAAGAGACCGCAAATGTACCTCACAAAGAGGATCCTAGGCCTTAAACACTTGTCCTATATGGACAGACTAAAAAAGAAAAAACCCAACTATTCTGTCTCATGTCACCTACTTAGAGGCAATCTCTGCTTGACTTACAAAGCCATGTCTGACCCAGCTCTGTTAGAAATGCTACATCTAATAAAATCCCAATCCTTCCACACCACACGCTCCACAGACCTCAACCTCATTACCACAATCAACAGAACGTGCTGGAGGGACAGGTTCATAACCCAGAGACTGCCCATGCTATGAAGTAGACTTCCCATACATGTCAGACAGAGCACCTCACTGGCCTCTTCAAGAGAAATCTTGATGAGTGGATGAGAAATAGAAAATTCACCTCGGGGATCACTCCAAGTGACTCTACTCGACAAAGGCACTGGAAACTAAGGTCGGGTGGCACAATGCCAGGGTAATGTTATGGGCTAGGCTTGTAAAGGCTCCAGAGCCATTAGCCTAGTACACACCTATGAACCTATATGAATCACTGCTGCAGTAACCTAAGCTCTTTGGGTAGATTACCATAACATAATATGACTGGGAGAAGGAAGGAAGGATGAGGGACCAGAAGTACCTGGCGAATGATCCTAGGAAAGTCTGTCCTAGGCCTGGAAAAGGAATCTGGCTTGTAGTGCTTTGTAAAAGTGTGCACATATGACCATGCTATTGTTTATAGAATACTTCCAGAATCCTATACTTTACAAAAAGCCACTGATGAGGCCAAGGGCTTGGAAGAATGGCCTTTGACCTGCATAGAATAGTTTTGTTGTGGTGGATATAACAAAAAGGTAATAGCATGAGACAAACATTTGGAAATAGACTGCTTTGACACAAGTTGTCCTTTCGTCTTACCTAAACAAGAAATGAATAGATGATCAGAAGTTGTGAAAGATTTTGTTCCGTCAAGGTAATACCCGAGTTGTCTGTGGACATTCAATGTATGAGGTATCCTATTTCCCTCATTTTTAGGTTCTGAAAAGAAGATAGGAAGATGGATATCTTGGCTTAAGATAAACTTGGATACCATTTTAGGCATAAATGAAGGAAAAGGTCTTAAAGAATTTGTATCTTTGCATAAAATGAGAAAAGGCTCACCCACTATAAGAGTTTGCAACTCAGATAATCTTCTTGCAGAAGTTAAAGCAATAAATGCTGTTTTCCATGTCAGGAATTTCAAGTCAACTTGATGACCAAGTTGGAGAAAGATTTAGGTTTTCTAACATAAAATTAATATCCCAAGGAGGACTAATCAGTCTTCTGGGAGACTTCATATCCAGCACCTCTTGCAAAAATATTTTCACATGAGAATACAGTGAAAGAGGGTGATCCATGGACATACATGCAGAAATGGCCAAAAAGTAAATCTTGACTGAAGAGTAAGATAGGCCATAGGGAAGTAATTCACACAAATAAAATAGAACCAGAAAACCACTAGCCCTGAATTGGTGCTGGTT
This sequence comes from Protopterus annectens, assembly GCF_019279795.1. NCBI lineage: Eukaryota > Metazoa > Chordata > Ceratodontiformes > Protopteridae > Protopterus > Protopterus annectens. Next base: position 781,164,976 of record NC_056731.1, read on the forward strand.
CATTTCTTAGCACTAACTAGAAAACCTTTTCTGGTTGCCAATAAATGAGAAGATTCTGTCTATGAGGGGCTTACAGTAACAGCCCTTTGCCATACCAAATAAAGGGAAAACACTGTTGATGGTACTAGAATGGAATCTTGACAAAGGTCATTGGAAAGCTCTTCTGAATCTTTGGACTGACCCTTAATAATATTGGAAGGGTGGAAATGTATAAAGGAAAACTCCTGTCCCAGGAAAAGTGAAAGCATCTGTCTTCCAGGCCTTCAAGGGTGGGAACATAGAACAGAATTTTGCCAACTGATAATTGAGAGTGGAGGCAAAAAGATGGTCTAAAGACCCTGCAATTGTATCCCAGTAGACACTGTTCCCCAAGAAAAGTCTGAGATGTCTGTAGTGACCAACTACGCTGGAGCCTATTCACCTTCAATAATATTATTAAGGGTCAGTTGGGTAGGATTTCCAGGTTATGTACTGAAGAGCAAGATTTTAAGACAAAAATACATGAGTTACAAGATCATTTTGTGGCTAGAGGTTATAATGAACTGCAATTGGGGCAGACTCTAGCCAAACAGAAGGTTCACAGGCAAAGTAAAATGTGACTATGGTTTAAATCAGGTGGAGCTGATAGGAGTTTTTCCACCATTGGTAATTCATCAAATAGATGCCCCAGGTTCATGCTCACCTGTAGTAGCAATATACATGGCATCTGTGATATTATTAGAAATAATTGGAAAATACTTACTTCAGATGAGAAGTTGTCTACTATTGCAGGGGCCACACCGTCATTTGGGTTCAGGTGGAATAAGAACCTTAAGGATTTGTTTAATAGAGAGGTGGTACAGTTTCTAGACAGATGGCCATGAGAAAAGGGACAAGGCCATGTGGTTCTTGCAAGGCATGTAGTTATATCAGCTCCACGCCTACATTCACCCATCCCCATACAGGTAGAATTTATAATTTTGTAATGAACGCAAATTGTAGATCCATGAACGTGATATATCTAGCCACATGTCAGTCCTGCAGTAGTTATTACACAGGCAAGACCAACTGCAAGCTAAAAAACTAGGATTTTGAATCATTTATCAGCTATTAGGCTCAGAAATGAACATAATGCACTTTACAGACACATTCTAGCTGCTTCAGGACATGCATTTAAATTTCAGGTTATTAGCCTCATACCTCAAGGAAACAGAGGGGGGGGCGACACTGTTAAAAGAACATCTTCATGTGAAGAGGCTAAATGGATTATAGAATTGACAGCACATAGACAGCTTGGTCTCAATGAAGTCATTCCTATTAAGCCAGCCTTAAAGAAAAGGTGGGTTCAATACTGAATACTGATTGGTTAATTATAGTTTAAAATGCTTTTTGTTTGTATCTTCATCTGGCTGAAGAAGGGTAGTTACCCAAAAGCGCTTACAACACAGTGTTTGGATTTTATTTTGTTGTTTTTACCTGCTATCATATTCATCTGAAGAATAAATTATTTCCATATTATTTGGTAACTGTTTTTTTCCTTAGATTACAAGTACCAATGGATTTTTATCGTGTGGAGTATAGAAAAAGATATCATGAGACTCAAGATGCCATGAAACCCAGAATCCTGAAGAATTCCCTAGCTGAGACAGTAGTCTAAGTGGAAAAAATCTGGAGCAGATCTAGATGCAGATCTACTTTGTTTTATGTGGGAAAAAAGGTCTTTGAACTGAGATGTCCTGGAGACCCTTTAAGAAAGCAATCCTGTAAGAATTACTAAGATGCAACATTTGCATATTCTCCTGGGATCCCAGTATGTATTGGAGATCCCTTACCCTGATGACAGATTCCTAACACCATGAAAAATTCTCTGCAAGGAAAAGAAAATCACCTCAAGAAAGAAAGTACAAACATCTTGCAGTCTGCAGTAGGCTGTCACAGGAGCTAGACACTACTGGACAGACCAAGGGTTCATGCAAAAAAGCTGATAATGTGATCCTGACATAGAAAATCTCTTGAAACATATGAAATTTGGATATAATAGGATAATATGCATCTTTTAAATCTAACATTACCAGAAAAGTCAAAAAAAAAAATAAGAAATAACAAAATGAGAATGGATAATGTTTAGAACTTGGAATCAGAAGCATTTTTAAATAAAACCCTTTCCTTAAAAGAGGAGGAGAGAGAGCTTTTAACACCCCAATAGAGCCCATGCACCATGACAGATGGGAAAAGAAAAGCTAAGTTTGGCAACTGGGATGGAATCCTTTGTAAAAAAAAAAAGGTATAGAGACTCCCACTGCCAAAAGTAACCTTGATGAATTTGTGGTTTGCCAGGGTAGGAAGGGGGTTTTGAAAATAGTCATATAAATTTATTAGACTGTCCTAGTTCTTGGGGGAGGGTTCCTTTAATTTTTAGAAACTCTCTGCCATAGCTTATTAAACATTTGCTTACCAGCAGCTTGCTGCATCAGTCTAATTTGCCTTTGAAAGAAGTTAATGGGGAAGCACTAAATCCCTTGACCAACTTGAAGAAGGAAGACAGAAAAACTGAGAGAACCCATGAATCAGCATGCCTCTCATCATACATAACAATGACTTCTAAAGCAGAACACCCAAAACTAAGCCTCTATCCAAGGGAAAATTCAACATTTAATTTCTGCTATCATCAGGAAGATTTTGAGAATGCAGCACAGCAAACCTTCTCATAATAGTTCCAGTGGCAACAGCCCTGGACATGGCATCAACAGAAACATATGTGCATTTCAAACAATGTGTAGCCACTTGAGACACAGAAGCAACCATGTCAGACAAACCGATTTTTTCTTCAAAAGAGGAAACAGATGCTGAAACATTGTTCATATTCTCACAAGAGACAAGTATAAAATTCAAAATATGAGATTAACAGCTGAGAATTCTTAAAACAAGTGTTGCAGAAGAGTACACTCTTCCCATATCTATCAGTAACCTACCCATCATTGTCAGAAAGAGATGGACTAGTGTTAACCAAATGTTTAACATCAAATGTAATCCCTAAGGCAATAGCTGCTGGGTCTGATCTACGATAAATGTATAAAAAATCAAAAGTTCAAGGAACTTTATACGGTCTGTCTGCTTTGTATGGGGCAGCAGACTGCCTGACAAGCAAGTTACATGCTGTAACAAGCATCCTCCAAAGCAAAAATAACAGGAGGAAAAGGAGTAGATTCTGGGATTCCAGTTGTAACAAATCATAATGCTTCCTGAGAAACTCAGAAACATCAATGCCCCAATGAAACAACTGATTCATGCTGGAAATAATTTCAGAGAAATAGAATCCTCTAACTGGCTGGCTGAAGCCACACTCTCCTCAGAATCTGAATCAGAAACAAATGTCGACAAAACAAAATCTATCCAGTTGCACTCATTTTGAAGTTCAATCTCTTAAATCTCTTCAGAAAATGAAGAATTCCTTTATCTTTTACTAGAGCCAGCCAGATAGGAAGGGTCAATAACCTGAACTAAAGTCTGAGCTATGCCCAATAAATCACTCCTGTCCAGAGTAAGTGAGACAGGCGAAGACATATATCTAAGCTTTTGTTTCTTTCTGACAGGAATTTCTGAAGAAATAGATCTACTTTGCCAAGAAAAAACTCCCTAAGGATGATCATATTTTTCTGACTAGGCAGACTCGTATTCTCTGCCCTTTCTCACAGGACTGAAAAGAGTGTCTATCCCTTATCCAACAAAGTCACTTCATCAGTTGCACAGGACTTGTATAACCAACAGTACATGGTGACTGTAGGGACAACACCAGCAGGCACCAGGGAAGCAAAAAAAAACTTTCCCATATGAAAAAAAGTTTAAAATATGTTTAACTTTTTAACACAAAAGTAAACAAATGATACTCCCATTTAAAAGTAATTAAGTCATCTAAAATCATTGTGTTTTATCAGTGTACATGCACTATAATACTACAATGTAAAGGTAACAAAAAAGAAAATATAAATTCTCATGGGATTTAAACCCATCACTCTAAAACTGATATTCTGTTAAGCACAGCATTAACAAGTTGAGTTAATATGGAAGTCACACTGAAGGGGTCAGAGAAACATATATCAGGGGAATGTTACACATGGACAGACAGGAAACAGGAATCAATACACAGACCTTAAGGAAACTGAACCCATGACTCCCTTCAGTGATAGTTTCTTAAACATAGCATTATCAAGTTGAGCCATTGCAAAAGTCATAATCAAAGGGTTAGGAAACACATATTAAGGGAAACTTATACACAGAGGCAGAAAAGCCAACTAAAAAATATTACAATGAGAGGATTGGGACACCCCACTCTTTGCATTGGCACTTTTCAAGGTTGGTCATTAACAAGCTGAGCCAGGGCTGCAGTGAGAATAGTGACAAAAGCTTTAATCTGTTTCATATTTGACAACTTCTACACAATGGTCATTTGTGCGACCAATGGCAACATTTGTAGGGCATGACATAGAATGGACTTAATTTTTAATATGCAATGAGCAGTGCCACTTCTCATTGCTTGTGTTTATGCACTGATGGTACTCTCCATGAGCCATTGTGCACTTTATGACCACAAACAGATAGGTGTTTATAAGTCCCTTTTGGGCTTCTCTGTGGTGTGTTTATCAAATTTTTCACCAGATTAAAGGTTGGAAATGGAAATATAGGATAGAGATGAAAGGGAGAAGCAAGCAGAGGTTAGAACAAAAGGTGAATAAGTAAGGAATGAGCTGGATGGAGGTGGAATAGAGGGAATATACTGTTTACATTTCCCCCTGGGTACTGTCACCACTGGGTCATAGCTCAAAAGATGCAGCCAGTGCTTGGTGGGGAGGCAACTCAACAAGTCACTGGAGCATTGTCTCCATCTGACCAATGGAGGCATCCAGTCTCTTGTCAGACATATCCCTCACAGTCTCTGCCAGCTGCCAGTAGCTGAAAAATGTTATCTCCACTTGCACTGATACTGGCAGGTACCACTGTTGCAGCTTGCAGTGCAGGAAACCTGATGCAGGTGGTACAGGTAAAGCAAGAGGTGTGGAGGTAACTGTAGCCAGCTGGATCCCTTGAAATCCAGATATGCTTGGTGCTTCAGGTGGTGGCGGTGGCACTACTACTGCCATCTGTAGGGGGAGCAACAGATCTTGCAGGTGGGCTGGTTGCAGGTTGCTGTATGTCTGCATATAATAGTTTAATAAATGGAGTGTAATAAAAATAAAAAAGTGCATGTAAGAGAAAGGATAGCAATGAAGAGAGTGAGGAAAAAGAAATACAAAAATAATGAGAACAACTATTATTTCTAATGATACAGGTAAATAGGATCATAGGAAGTTACCAGGCTAATGGCCCTAGGGCCCTTACAAGCCTAGCCAAGTTCTATCCTTATTTCCATAATCAGCACCTATTGCCCCATCCAAGTGGGACACAGGTGGAACCCCTGAGGTGAATTTATGGTTACCCATCTAATCGTCCAATTTGCGTTTGAAGACGGCCAATGAGATGCTCTGCCTGACATGATATGCGAGTCTGTTTCAAAGGTGTGTAACCTCTGGAGACAAATCTGCCCCTCCAGCAGGTTCTATTAATGTCACATACCAGGTTAAGGTCTTTAGAGTGAGTTACCCATGTACAATTTGACTTGCGGATATGCAGCATTTCCAATAAAGCATGGTCAGAGATTGCCTTATATGCAAGGCAGAGATCACCTTTGAATAGTCTATATGAAACAGAATAAAGTGACAGTGATTTCAGATGATCCACATAGGACAGATGCTGAAGATCTTCAATTTTCCTTGTGAGGAACCTTTGTGATCTCTCAAACTGCTGCAGGTGCTTGGAAAGGTACATACCAAAAGGGGCATTTTATTCAATTATTGGCCTAATGAGGAAAGAGTACAGGAAGGGTTATAACTTCTTTTTTTTTTGAAGGCAATGTCCTTACTTATAAGATGAGCAATATAGAATGCCCTTCTTACCATTGTGGAGACATGGTGATCAAAGGTAAGGTTGCTATCAACCTGTGTGCCCAGGTCTCTCACCACTGAGTGTGTACATAGGATGTTGCTATTGATGTGGTAGTTAGCAGAAACATTGCTCTTACCAAAAGGGATGATAATACATTTTTTTGCATTGAGTTTAAGGCCATGACTTTGGCACCAGTCATTTGTTTGTGTAAACCCTCTTGTAGGATATTGACATAATTTGGAGATTCTATAACTGCTCCCACTTTCTATTCATCAGCAAACTTTGTCAGCCACAGATCTTTAGTTTTTGCTTGCGCTTCAGAGAAATAGATTTGAAACAGGATAGGTCCCAGGATTGTTCTCTGTGTAACACCACTGGTTACAGGTCTGCAGTTGGAGGTGGAGTCCCCTATTTCTACTGTATGTGTTCTATCAGTGAGCCAGTTAGTGACCCATCTAACGATATAAGGGTCGATACCTAGCTGGGTAAGCTTGTCAATGATGCCTGAGTCAGGGATTGTCAAATGTCTTGGCTAAGTCTAGGTAGGCTGTATGTACAGATTTCTCCTCATCCAGGGCCTTGGTGACTGTCTTGAAGAAGTCTTCCATGTTTAACAGGCATGATCTCCCTTTGACAAATACAAACTGAGTAGGGTCAAGTGTTTGAAGATTACCTATATCTTTGTTGATAAAGTCCATGATGATTCGCTACATGGCCTTGCAGATAAGGTTAGTCATTCCCAGGGTCAGTGGAAGCACCACCTTTCTGCAAGGGAATAATGGTGGCCATTTTCCATTCAGCTGGGATGAAGCCAGAGCTTAGACTATGATTGAAAAGAGTACCCAATGGTGTTGCTAATTCTTGTGGAGCCCATGTAGGATGCAGCCTGTGATGTTATCAGGTTCTATAGATGCTTTGTTTTTGGCCTTAGAGAGGGCATCTATAACCTGCTTTTTAGAGATACAAGGTAGGGGAAAGGTGGTTGAGATGTCATGGGGTATGTGTGGCAGGGACAGGGGAGTGAAGTTTTCACAGAATCCACAAGTTAGCTATGCCCACAGCCTCAGTATATGCAGTATCATTAACTACCAATTCGGCACAAATTACTGGCCTTTCCTTTTAGGTTACAGATGTAACTAAAGAACACCTTATGGTTGTCCTTAGTTGAGGAAGCTAATTTGTATTTGTAGTTTGCTTTGGAGGACTTCACAAGAAGTCTTATTTTCTTGTTTAAGCTGAGGAGGGAGTGTTTCCAGTTTAGGGCTTGCTCCCTCTTACTCTCAGACAGCAATTTCTTCCTCTTATTCTAAAGCCTGCTAATGGCAGATGTCCACAAGCCAGGTTTGCTCTTACTTGAAGAGCTTTCTTTGGTCCTATCAGGTACAGCTGTGTCAATGCAGTTATACAAGTGTTTGTACAAAGCATTGGTATAGAGCATGGCATAGCTGGCAGTTTCATTTGAGGGGGGAGGTGCAGTGAAGCTATTTATACCATTCTGTAAAAGGTTATAATCTGCTTTGGAGACATTTTTTAATTTAGTTGCTGCTGGGGTAAGGTGTGATAGTTACTTTGAACCAGACATATCTGGTCAGATCTCACCATGGAAGACCTGACAGTTGGGGTGCTACAGTGGTCTCCCATATTGGTAAGCACCAGATCTAGAATGTTGTCACCCCTTGTGGGGATGTCAACCAGCTGGTCTAGGACACTGGAGTTAATGAAGTCTAGGAGCCTTTGGACAAGTGAGTTTAAGCACAAGTAATTTACCTAGTCAATGGACAGGTAGTTAAAGTTGCTCAAAACCATGGTGTTCATATGTATCTTGATAGATTCAAGTAGATCCAAATAGGCAGAGTGGGTGTCCTGATTCACAGAAGGTGGTCCTGTAGCTGACATATGATTTGAATATGTATCCTACCAACAGTTAGTTGCACCTGAAGTATCTCCAGGGAATCATACTGTTTAACCAATGTGGATGTGTATTTATCTTTAATGAATATTGATACACTGTCTCCTTTAGTTTTCATACCTTCAGTTTGTGGGCTGAACATGTGGAAGGAGGTGTAACCTGACATGGCTGGGGTGTTCTCCACAGCCTTGAAACTGATCTCCGTGACTGCATAAATTTCTGCATCTTCCAAGGTGAGGACTGCTTCCAGTGAGTGCAGGTTCATATTAAGACTCCTAGCGTTTAGCAGCATAACTTTGAGGTTGTTTTTAGATGGAGTTTTTACGTTGGGAATTTTGTCCTTGAGACACTGCCTAAAAAAGGCACTATGGAGGTGGCAAGAGCCTTAGCCAGTAGCTGAAATCCCAGGGGTGACAGATGAAGACCATGTATGGAAAAGTACTGAGGTCTGTCAATCATGTCATCCAATGTTGATAGATACTGGATCTCCTTAGAATGACACCAGAAACTAAGCCGATTATTGAAGTCAGTCATTTCTGTTTGTATTGAGGCATTATCCTAGGTGAAGGTAAAATGCTGCTTAGGTCTAAGGACATACCTGCCTGAGACACATAGTTCAAGAGCTCAGTCATCTCTCGCTCTCTTCATATAGTCCAGAGAGGTACATCTGAAGGTGTTGACACCAACATGGACTATGACGGAGTCATAAAAGTACCTCTTGCTGAGAAATATGAATGCATGTGTGATATGGCAGATCCTAGCACCTGACAGACAGCTGACTATGACCTTTTCCTTATCCAGCCTGGTGAGAGGGACATATGTGTGTCTCCCGATGGAATCACCTATGACTAATGTGTTTGGTTTTGTGTTTTACCTTAAGAGATTGACAGCTGAGACAGTGGTGCATGAGCTATTATGTGTACTGTGTTCTGAAGACAAAGTATTATGTGTAGCTTCTTGTGTTTGTGTTTGGGAGGTCTCTAATGTTTAGGTATGTTTCTGGTGAGGACCTCTGCATATATAGATATGTGTGATGTGGTTTTAGGTGGAGTAGGAGGTGAGGTATGTATGCTGACAACCTGCTCATTGTCATATATACTGATTGGTTTGTGAGAGAGAATGGATTCAAGGTTCTTAATATACTTGCATCTCTCACAATTTGAGTCTGTGTGGACTAGGAGTAGAGGGTTGCCTGTGAACATGAGGCAGTTGCTACATAGCCTCAGGATGCCCATGTTGACCAAGCTGGCTGGAGAAACTGTGGAAATTGTCCATCCATAGTGTTAGGTAAATGTATATGGTCAGGAAAAGAGGTCAGACTTAGGAATGGCTAGTGGGTGAGAGGTGTGTTGGTACCTCTGAGGCTAGGTTAGTGCTCCACTTGACAGTAAAGCAGCACCAAGAAAAACCTCTGGAGGACCACAAACAAAGTGCTAAGGAAAAATTTAACAAGAAAAACATTTGCATTTATAAGCACCAACAGTAACCACTGCTACGTAGCTGTGTACAATAGTGCTCTACACGCAAACAAGTGTAAATGCTGGGCTTAAATAAAACAATAAATAACCTTTTTAACTCATACTAGCCAATAAGGATGCTCTCTCTGAGCTCTAGTCCAATCACTCTCAATTAAATGGGACCCAGACAGCATTCTCCTCCCACAAGGGTGCAGAAAGGCCTTCATCAACAAAGATGAGTTGAATTTGATGCTCAGAAGTTACAAAACAAACCGCAAAACCGCAAAACAGCAAATCTGGAATTGGGCTATGCTACAGATGAACCAGTACAGTATACTGTAAAATGTGGCAAGTAACAGTTCAGACAATTCAGAGAGTAGAATGCAAATACAAATTAAAAGTGCAATATAGGAGCAAAAATAGGCACTTATAAGTAGTTGGAAGCAATGGATGCCTCAGATCTTTCAGTATCTCATTGAAGAGCTAGTTTTAATGTTCAAGTGATACAAAACAGTCTAGATTCAGCAGGTCTGAATCTGGTCTATGCTATAAAATGGAGAAGTACTAGAAATTCAAATTGCATAAAATCATAGTCACAACATCAAAAAACAGATTAAATAAAGCAGCAATTCCCGGCTTAGAAGGGTGTAGGCCACACTCACCCACCACAAGACTCTAGACCACAAATCCTCTTAATGTAAAACAACTGGTTTTGGAGCCCAAGTGCTTAAGTCAGAACTAAAACTCTTCAGAATTATAGACACAATAGGCCTTCAACCATCAATTTCCAGCTTAGAACGGTGTAGGCTATCCTCTCCTGCCACAATAATTTAGACCACAAATCTTTGTAATGTAAAGTAACTGGTTTGGAACCCAATAGCTTAAATCAGAATAAAGACACTTAGAATAATAGATGCAATAAGCGTTCACCAGCAATTCCCAGCTTAGAAGGGTGTAGGCCACACTCCTGTCACAAGAGTCTAGACCTCAACCCTCCTATTGTAAAATAACTTGCTTAGAGCCCAAGTGCTTAAAACTAAACTAAGACACTTTCAGAATAACAGAAACAATGAGCCTTTAACCAGTAATTCCCAGCTTGGAAGGTTGTAGGTTATCCTGTCCTGCCACAAGAGTTTAGACCACAAATCCTCCTAATGTAAAATAACTGGTTTGGAATACCAGTGCTTAAACCAGAACAAAGACACTTAGAACACAGGCACAATAAGCCTTCACCAAGAGTGTAGACCACAAACCTTCTTAATGTAAACAAACTGGTCTGAAGCTCAAATGAAAACTAAGAGGTTTAGAATGACAATGTCAATTTAATAAGGCTACTAATGATCCAGTAATAAATGCAGCAGAATAAATGCAACTGAACACTTTTAAGAACAAACAGCAAAAGCAAAATAAAGTAGGAAGAGACACAAATACAGTAGAAGGTGCTGAATAAACTGTAAATTTTATTTATGTATTTATTTTTTAAGTAATGAGGGATGATAACTCAAGGTTAAAAAAGCTAAGGGGGTGGGCCTTCCCAAATGATCTCACTGTACTCAGTAGAAAGAAATGATGCAATAGGACTGGGAGGAGTTTCCAATATCAAATTTATACTTGAGACGGGCAACTCAAAAGCCACCAACAACGGTAGGGCAGCTGGGTGGGAAAAATAAAATGGAGACAGATATCAGAACAGAAGTAAGGCTTCCTGCAATATCAAGAATCCTTGAAATTAAGTTCACTAGCCTTGATAAATGTTCACAACACACAAAAACTTTGCAAAACTAATATTTTACCAAACTCAGAACACCTTTTGCAGAATACTGTTAAAACAACAAATAAGAGCAGTACAATAACAAGCAGATGGGGTTTCTTTAACAATGCAGGCTGAAAAACAGTGATAAATCCAACAAAATAACTAAATGCAGCACAGAATTATTAAATATCACTGAAAAATTTAGAGCAAGTGCAAAAAAATGTACTTATATCAGCTTTGTATTTCCAGATGTTTTTAGAATCAATCCAAATCTTGTAGCCACAGGCATAAGGAAGCTCTGAGCACAATCTTATAAAATGTAATTCTTTTATACCAACAAGATGAAAGACTTTTCTAAAGTTCAACCCTCAGGCTAATCAGATAAAAACACAAAAAGGTATTGACCAGTAGTTCCCACCTACATAAAATGGAGACAGATATCAAAACAAAAGTAAATCTCCCTGCAATATCAAGAATCCTTGGAAATAAATTCACTAACCCTGATAAATGTTCACAACATGCAAAAACTTTGCAAAACTTAGAAATATTTTAGCAAACTCCGAACAGTTTTGCAGAATACTGTAAATCAACAACCTAAGAGCAGTACAATAACAAGCAGGTGGAGTTTCTTTAACAGTGCATGCTGAAACACACTAATACATTCAACCAAATAAATAAATGCAGCACAGAATTATTAAATATCACTGAAACAGAGCAAGGGCAAAAATATAATTATTTCACTTATCAGTTTTGTTATTTCCAGGTGATTTTAGAAGCAATCCAAATCTTGTATTCACAGGCACAAAATATACTCTGCAATAACCACGAACATCAGAAGCCTTTTATATCCATATAAATATGCAGGGGAGGACTAATTAACAGCCAACCTGACATGCAGTAGTACAGACAGATGATTAATGGCTGGGGCTATTTAGCCAAACCAATGGGTGTCTGTGCTCAGAGATGCATTTTGATATCTGAGAATACCGTACATATTCAAAGTAAACATGCTGCTCATACAGACATATTTCAGTCATAGATGAGAGGCAATGGAGGGCCAGTCCTATTATAAATTACGAAATGTAAAGAATGCAAATCATAATGATCTTACATATGTGACTATGTACTTTTGCAGTGATAATAGTGATCAGAAAAATATTAATCCAAAGGTAAAAAAATGCACTAATAAACTGTAAATAACAAAATAAAAGGTGTAGAAATGAGCAAACCAAACCACTTTAATCAAGAAACCAGTAAGCTCTTTCATCTACATAAGACTTTTTCAAACTGACATACATTTCTTTGACCCAGCTTTTAAAACATATAAAAAGTCACATGACATAAAAATCACATAACATGAATGAATCGCATGATATAACTTAAAGCACACTTATAAAACTACTAATGCTTTCACTTTTTCTTTTTTAAAAAAAGCAACAAAGTCTTCCCTATTATTAAGTCCTGGTGGATGGCAAGCACTGATTTTTACCTGCCAAGAGTATTCTCTCCACCCCAGTTCAACTTCAGCATTGAATAGCTTATCATATACCTGTATCTCATCTAATACAAGAAATTTAAAATTCACTCTACATTTCCTTCTCTTGTAATGTTTAGCCAATGCATTTTTTCATCACCAGTACTCACTGCATGTTTAGGTTAATATATATGTCTGAATAACTTTCTAGAAGTATGCCCTACATGAATAGTTGCATACTTGAGCTGTTTGGTTAGCTTTTGCATACCCTACATCAACTTTATTACAAGCTAAGTACAAACTTGCAGTGTTATAAGATAGTACTGAATTTTATTTTTCCTGTTTATTGTTTCATTAAATATTGTGTTAAAAATAATGCTGCATTTATCTGCTTATTTGGTTACTGAAAATTGCGAGTTCTCTGCCTGTCTGCAGTTAGTTTATTCTTCTCACTTCATTGTTATTCGGTGTAGAAGTCTTAGCCTAGAGGGATTCTCTGTGCCTTAAAGTCTTAGTCCCTTATCTCTGAAATTATTTCTGCTGAATAGTTGCATACTTGAGCTGTTTGGTTAGCTTTTGCATACCCTACATCAACTTTATTACAAGCTGAGATAAGTACAAACTTGCAGTGTTATAAGATAGTACTGAATTTTATTTTTGTGTTTATTGTTTCATTGAATATTGTGTAAAAATAGTACTGCATTCATCTGTTTATTTATTTGTTTACTGAAAATTGTGAGTTCTCTCCCTGTCTGCAGTTAGTTTATTCTTCTAACTTCATTATTTTTCGGTGTAGAAGTCTTAGCCTAGAGGGATTCTCTGTGCCTTAAAGTCTTAGTCCCTTATCACTGAAATTATTTCTGCTGAATAGTTGCATACTTGAGCTGTTTGGTTAGCTTTTGCATTCTGTACATCAACTTTATTACATGCTGAAATAAGTACAAACTTGCAGTGTTATAAGATAGTACTGAATTTTATTTTTTCTGTTTATTGTTTCATTGAATATTGTGTTAAAAATAGTACTGTATTTATCTGCTTATTTATTTGTTTACTGAAAATTGTGAGTTCTCTCCCTGCCTGCAGTTAGTTTTCCTCACCCACCCTCCCTGTTCTTGTTGTGGTATTAATCTTGATGGCTTTGGAATTGACTGCCCCTCCTGTAAATTTGTGTTTGAACACTTCTTCTGGGCCTATCTCATTTGCACACTCAGCCGAGTATAGTGAGATCATATTTTGATTTCAGACACTCCTACCATTCCCATCTGTTCAGCCCTATCCCAGCTCTATCCTAGTCTAGTCTCATTAGCTCATCCTGCCTAATATAGAGAGAACATTTGAGTAGGCATACCCACTCAGGCCCTGAACTTGTCTGATTGAAGACTGCTGGAATACGGCTCAGTTCTGAGGGTTTTTTACTGGTTAATTGTGTAATTTGTTCAAATCAGTTTGCTTGTTTTCTACTGTTTTATATATATATATATATATATATATATATATATATATATATATATAACATTTGCACTTTATCTGCTTTTTGCTTTTGTCTCTTCTTAAAAGTACTCAGTTGTGTTTATTCTACTGCATTTATTATTGTTTCGTAGTAGCCTGATTAAATTATAACTGTTATTCTAAGTATTTTTTGGTTATTGCACTTTGGCTTCAGACTAGTTGTTTTACATTAAGGTTTATGATCTGCACTGTTGTGGCAGGACAGGTAGCTTACATTGTTCTAAGTTGGGAATTGCTAATTGAAGGCTCAGTGTCTGTTATTCTAAAAGTGTATTAGTTCTGGTTTAAGCACTTGGGCTCTAGGCCAGTTATTTTACATTAAGAAGGTTTGTGGTCTGCACTCTTGTGGGAGGAGAGGCTAGATTCTACCCTTCTGAGCTGGGAATTTCTGGTTAAAGGCTTACTGTGCCTGCTCACTTGAACTGTTTTTCTGATATTGGTACACCTTGTCTGCTGTAGCATAGACTAGATTCAGGCCTGCTGAATCTAGCTTTGTTTGTATAACTTGAGCACTAATCCAGGCCATCTTTTTTGGAGAAGGTTCCCCTGCACCCTAGGGGCAGGAGTGTGTTGTTAGAACTTGTCAGATTGAAAACTGCTGGAACAGGACTCAGTTTTGAGTTTTTTTACTGGTTAATTTGGTAATTTGTTTAAATCAGTTTGCTCGTTTTCTATTGTTATATATAAAAAAATTGCACTTTATTCATCTGCTTTTACTGTAATTGTGTTTTCTTCCCACTTTATTACCTTATTTTGCTTGTGCTTCTTAAAAGTACTCAATTGTATTATTCTGCTGCAGTTATTATTGCTTGGTAGTAGCCTGATTAAATTGTAACTGTTATTCTAAGATTTTTGGTTTAAGCACTTGGGCTTCAAACCAGTTGTTTTACATTAAGAAGGTTTGTAGACTGCATTGTTGTGGCAGGACAGGTAGCTTACATCCTTCTAAGTTGGGAATTGTTGACTGAAGGCTCAGTGTCTGTTATTCTAAAAGCACATTAGTTCTGGTTTAAGCACTTGGGCTTCAGGCCGGTTATTTTACGTTAAGAAGGTGTGTAGCCTGCACTCTTGTTGGAGGAGAGGCTAGATTCTGCCCTTCTGAGCTGGGAATTTCTGGTTCAAGGCGTATTGTGACTGCTTATTTGATCTGTTTCTTTCTGAAATTTGTGCACCTTGTTTTCTGTAGCCCAGAAGTTAGTAGTTTACTGGCCATTTTGGGCAAATTTCTATCTCTTTCATTTCCCTGCTATAAAAAAAGGCATTTGCACGGTTTTGTGCGCTGGGCAGTGCTGGTTAGCTAGGGTTAAACTATTCCCAGCTCCACAAAGTCTGCTCTAAATTTTTTCCCTTGGAACTAGACAAACTTTCAACTTAAGCACTCAGACCATTCATTTCACAACCCAGCACTTGCTTAAAACTCATAGCAAGCACTAATAACCCTAGCACTAGACCCCTATACTGACCAGAAGGACAAGTCTCTCTATTCGTCCCTACCAGCTAATCAGTAAAACAGCTCACTTTACCTTTTCAGGCATGTCCAAATGACAGTTTCAGGTGTACTCTCCAGTCCAACTGGTGAATCTGGGCATTTTGAGGCAATGTTACAACTGAATCATGTACACCGAAACCCTCTCGTCCTACCACCAAACACTAATATATGCGAGAGATGCAATTATACAGCCAAACTGGAGGCAAAGCTCTCTCAACCCAAGACTGGAACTGACAGTCAAGAGGAGAAGGAAAATACTTGCAACACACCACCAGTCTCACATAGACCTACTAAACCAACACAGGCAAATAACACACATAAATACACGAAAACATACTCTGAGGCTCTAAATAAACATCTGCAAAAGCAACAGAGACCTCCAAAGCAGACACCTAAGCAATCTTCACAACCCATCACAAACCATGAAACACATACTTCACATAATCAGTGTGCCACACAATCACAGCCCTTAAGGCAAAATAACATACACAACACACTAGTAATAGGCGACTCTATAGTCAGGCACACTGATGTCCCACTAACTAGGCTGGACAAGGAGAAGGTTACAGTTAGCTGCCTGTGGGGCACCAGGATCCACCACATAACACACACACTCAGGTCACTCCAGAACAAGTACAAATATGACTCTGTCATTGTCCATGTTGGTGTGAATGACCTGAGATGTACCTCCCTGGACTACATGAAAAGAGACATGGAAGAGCTCTCTGATCATGTAGCCCAGGCCGGTATGACTCTGACCCTGAGTAGCATCCTGCCCTCACCAAAAATGATGCCACAGTATAAAAAAATGATCAATTTCAACAATTGGCTAAGTTTCTGGTGTCATTCAAAGGGGATCCAGTATCTGTCCACCTGGGATGACATGCTCGATAAGCCACGTTGCTTCTCAAGACATGGCTTGCACCTGTCACCCTTAGGCTTTCGAATACTGGCCAAGGCTTTTGCCACCTCCATAGTGTCCTTTTTAGACAAGGCTCAAAAGACAAACCCACCACCGTAAATAGCACAAGTAACCAAAAACTGAGGGTAATGCTACTCAATGCCAGAAGTCTAAACCTCAAAATGCATGCACTCAAGGCACTCCTCAGTATGGAGAAAATTGGTATATGTGCAGTAACAGAAACCTGGTTTAAGGCTCCAGAGAGCACCCCAGCACTACCAGGCTATAACTCATACCATACTTTTTGGCCACAGAACCCGGACCAAAACACAAAAGGTGGGGGTGTATCCATATTCATCAAGGATACCAACACCTCCAGGTTAGGGACACAGCACAATGCCTCAGAGATCATCCATGTGCAACTAACAATGGGCAAAACTGCAATTCAGATTGTAGCTTGCTACAGATCACCCACCATGACCCAGGACCCCCATTCCGTGTTTCTGGAGACACTAGAAAATATGAAGATCCTACCAAACACCCTACTATTGGGTGATTTCAATTACTGAAACATTAACTGGGAGAACTACTCAAGTACTAACTCCCTTGCCCAACGCTTCATAGAATTTATAAACTCAAAATCCCTTGATCAACTGGTCAATACCACCACCAGAGATGACAACATATTGGACCTGGTCATCTCCAACATGGGCGACCGGTGTTCTACACCAGAGGTCAAACCCTCGCTAGTTAGATCAGACCATAGACTAATCATTTTGGATATCCACATTCCGCCCCTATCCCCAATCAAGCAAACCACAGCGAAAAACTTTTCAAAAGCAAACTTCACTTTACTTAAGACTGAGGTGGAAAGGTTCACAGCCCCCATGCTAAAGAACAATGATGTCCAAGATGCTGAACCCTTACAAAGGCACTCTATGAGCACCTGCAAGAATGCATGGATCATGCTATCCCAAGCAAAACCAAGACTCACTCCTCCAAGAAAAGAAAACCAGTCTGGTGGACCCCTGCCATAAACAAGCTATACAATAGAAGAAGGAAACTAGTGCAGAAAAAGAGTAAAATCCCAAGAAGGAAAGACATCCCTGATCAGTATCAGCAAGAAACTACGATCCCTCATAAAATCATCCAAGGCTAGCTTTGAAAGAAAAATTGCCAAGGACTTCAAAGATAACTACAAAGCATTCTTTAGCTATGTCAAGAACCTAAGTGGAAACTGTCAGATCTGCTCTGAGTTAGTGCAGAATGGCACAAAATACACTGAACCGACTGATATTGCCAACATTCTGACAGACATGTTTAGTGCAAACTTCACTCCCCTCTCACCCCCTAAAAGGCCCATAACCATACCAGAAGAATGTAGTGCCCTGGAAATCACTGACACACAGGTTAAAACAGCCCTATCCAAAGCCAAAAATACAGCTTCAATGGGACCAGATGGTGTCCCAGGCTGTGTCTTACACAAGCTCCAAAATGAACTAACCCCTCACCTAAACACACTGTTCAAACACAGCCTCTCTACAGCCTATGTACCCATAGAGTGGCACACAGCAACAGTTATCCCACTCCACAAAGGTGGAGCCACAAAGGACCCCAGGAACTATCACCCTATAAGCCTGACTAGCCTGGTTTGCAAGGCTATGGAACGCATCATCATGGAATTCATCAACAGAGACATTGGGAACCTTCAAACATTGGACCCTACCCAGTTTGGCTTTGTTAAGGGCAGATCATGCCTCCTAAACCTGGTGGACTTCTTTGAGACAGTTACCAAGACTTTAGATGAGGGAAATGAGGTCCACACAGCTTACTTAGACCTCGCAAAGGCTTTTGACACCATTCCTCATTCTGGTATTATAGACAAGCTCACTAGCATGAACATCAACCCCTATGTCATGGATGGGTTGCCAATTGGCTCACAGATAAAATCCACACGGTGAGAGTTGCAGGCTCTAGGTCCGACTCTAAACCAGTTACAAGTGGCATCCCCCAGGGCTCAGTCCTGAGATCCCTCCTGTTCAGTATATACTTCTCAGAGGTACAGGCAAGCACAGGAGGACTATGACTGACCAAGATCGCAGATGACTGCAAACTGGGGGCCATAACTGACTCTCCAGCTGATACAGACATCCTCCAGAAGGGTCTCACTAAGACGGATACCTGGTGTCAAAATCATGACCTCAAGTTAAATGCCAAAAAGTGCATAGTCATCCCCTTTGGAAAAAACAAAGTGCCTGTGAACTACCACATATGTGGTAGTACCCTAACTACAGAAAATGTAATAAGGAATCTGTGGACCCAAGTAGATAGTAATTTCTCCTTTGATAATTATATTGCCAAGGTGGTTAGAAAGTCCTTCTATGTAGCCCACCTAATCACAAAAGGGTTCACATCTAGAACAAAAGTGGTTATTGTGCCCCTCTACTCATCACTCATCAGATTCATCATAGAGTACAATGCCCCATTTGGGATGTACCTGACAAGACATTTGGATATACCAGAAAGATGGCACAGAAAACAAGACTTGGGTGGAAGTAGCAGTATCTAAGAGAAAGCAATATATGAACAACCAGAGACAGTGGGGAAAGAAAAAAAAAAACAGAAGAACTATCAGAAATGGAGAAAGTGAGTGAGTTTTCTTCTGCCTTTGTGCTGATGAACTTATCATCTTTTCCACTTTCTGACACAGCATGTAAAGTTCAAGTAAAGCTTGGAACTTTGTGCCAGTAGCGAGAGCTGAAAGGTCTGATGTTATTAATTGCCTGAAGGACTATGTTCGAAAACTCAATTTAAAGACTTTATTTTCAAATTATAACAGAGATGTACATTTGTTCCAGTCTCTGAGTGTTTTTAATCCTTCTCTAAAAAGAAGAACTAGAGATAGAATACAAGTATTATAAAATGTCTACTCAAGAGAGATTGTTTTTTTCTTGAAATAAGGAAGAAGGAAGAGTTGTTGATTCTCAAAGCTGACAGAAGCAATGCATTAGTTCTAATGAATAGGTGTGTGTATAATGATAAAATATTAGACTTGTTGGCTGATGTACAATTTTACAAACATATCTTGTTTTAGAGATAAAGAAAGCTTATTCTTTGATTGATTCATTAATAGAAGAATGTACTTTAAGTGGGAAATTTACTGACACTTTGAGAAAATATTTTAAGGTATGCAATCCTAATTTTAGTCATTTTTTTGGTCTTCCTAAAGTTCACAAAGATCTGAATAATCCCCTTCTCAGGCCAATAGTAAACAGTGCAGGGAGTAAAACAGAAGCTATGGACATCTTTGTTGATAAACATCTTCAAAAGGTAGTGGAATGAACAATGAAGAGGGGTTAGAAACAGTGAGTTTTGAATTAATTCCAGAATATTTTCTAAAGAGATGTTACATTACTGTTGGAAATTTTAGATGTAATAGTTATAATTTCTTTGAATATAATGGAAAATTATACCATCAGATTAATAGTGTAGTGATGCCCCCCCCCCCCCCCCAGCTATGCTAACTTATTCATTGCTGGATGGGAAAGAGTGAATATAGGTTCATAGGTAGGTACTAGGCTATCGGCCCTAGGGCCCATACAAGCCTAGCCAAAAAATGTACCCTGGCTTTCTCTTGGAAACTATCTATGCTGAGAACATAGTAGTATTCAAAAGGTTTATTGAAGGTGTGTTTTTAATTTAGAGAGGGGGATAAAATAAGTTTATTGAGTTTGTGAACTATTTAGATACTATTCGTTCTTTTTTAAAATTCACTACTAATCACCAGTTAGAAAATATTAATTTTCTAGATGTCACTGTTTATAAAGAACATGATTACTTATATACCAAAATTTATAAGAAATATGTACAGAATAATTCATATTTCCACTATATCAGTACGCACTACAAAAAGATGACAAATAATATTGTCAAAGGCCAGTTATTAAGAGCCAGCACTCTTACAAAGAATGATGATGATTTTTTTTGTAAAAGTTTTAAT
Source organism: Protopterus annectens (assembly GCF_019279795.1). NCBI lineage: Eukaryota > Metazoa > Chordata > Ceratodontiformes > Protopteridae > Protopterus > Protopterus annectens. The sequence goes on from NC_056731.1 coordinate 781,185,426, forward strand.
ATTATTCAGAACTTTGCTAGTAGAGGTTATCCTGGGAAAGTATTGACAGAGATTATGAGTGAAGTCTCTGAAATAAGAAAAGGAATACAAAAACCTAGGGCTAAAACCGCTAGCAAAGATTTCAGAACTTCTATGTTAGTTAGTAATAGTGTAGATGCCTTGGCAATAAAAATAATTATTTCAAACAATTGGAAAATATTCAAGCATAATCCTGATTGGAAAGAAGTATTGGGAGACTGCCCCCTTTTTGTACAAAAGAGAGTGAAGTTTTAAAAACTTCTTTCAGGCTAAGTTAAAAGCCCCTAGTAATGTTATTGTAAACAAAATAGGGATATACAAATGTTTTAGTTGTAATTTCTGTGATTATCTTTTTTTTTGGGAGTGCAAGAGATGTTAGTTAATAACATTAACATTATCTTAAAGGGTTGTTACACATGCAAATCTAGATTTGTGGTTTACTTAGTGAAATGCATGTCATGTCTAGCTTTTTATGTAGGGCGCACTTCTAGAGAGTTATTGTATATATGAACATAAACATGCAGTGAGTATGGGTGATGAAAAAAAGCATTGACTAAACATTACAAGAGAGGGAAATGTACAGTGAATTTAAAATTTCTTGTATTAGATGAGATACAGGGATATGATAAGCTATAAAACGCTGAACATGAACTAGGGTGGAGAGAATATTCTTGGCAGGTAAAATTAAATGCTTGCCATCCACCAGGTGACTGCATTTTAAATTCTTCCTCCCATCAGAGAAGGAGGTCAAGATTGTGACACCTCATGTCACTGTAATGTTGACATCACTGTTTTTCAGTGTGTGGGATGTCAGTAACATGGGTGACAGCCTAGCCCAAACTCTTTCAGGCATCAGCCTTATACTGTGACCCAGTATCACCCTCCTACAGAAGTCTCCAGCTGTACACTTTATGGAGGATGTCCAGAAAAAAACATAAGCTCCTCCTCACACCACCTCTCTGTCCTAAAAGAACCACTACCCTCTCCTTGTCCAGCCATTATGTCAAACCTTTAAGGATCTTAGGGAAAAATGGTAGATGATTGGTGCCCAAAACAGTTCTCTCATGCCCTATCTGCCACACAACAATGGATACAGACAGGCACTTCATTTGTGATCTCTCACCAGTGAGGTGCCACAAGGGTCAGTGCTGGCCCCCCTACTGATTTGGTATATACTTCTCAGAAGTTCAGGCCAAAACTAAGGGGTTGTGGCTGACCAAGCTTGCAGACAACTTCAAACTAGGTGTAATTATTGAATCCCCAAATGATGTCAGTATACTTCAGGAGGGTCTTACGCAGCCCAATGACTGGTGCCTTAGTCACGGCCTCAAACTGAATGCGAAGAAATGCATCATCAGTCCCTTCACACTATCAAATCAACAACAGTACCCCAAGTACCTATGAAGTGGTACGGGATCTGGGATCACAAGTTGACTGTAACCTTAACTTTGACCACCATGTGTCTACTATAGTAAGGAAGGCTATGTAGCAAACTTGATTAGCAATGGCATTGACTCTAGAGCAAAGGAGGTTATAGCCCCTCTATGCTCGTCACTAATAATGCCCATAATTAAGTATAACACCCCGTTTGTCATGTACTGTACAAAGCACCTGCAGCAATTAGACAGACCTCAGAGGTTTCTAACAAAGAAGATCAGGGGAATCCAGCACATGCCTTACACAGACCATCTAACACCCCTGTCACTATATTCTGTATTGTATACACTTCTTAGGGGAGATTAATGCCTAGCTTACTGAGCAATCTCAGACCCAAACCTAATGAACTTGCTGCACATCCATAAATCAAACTGGGCTAGAGAGACTCATTCCAGGGACCTAAATATGGTCTGCGACTTGAATAGGAGATGCTGGAGGGACAGGTTTGTCTCCCAGTAACTTCCACATCTTTGGAACAGGCTACCAATTCATGTGAGCCAGAGCACCTCTGTGACACTGTTCAAAAGGAACCTGGAGGAGTGGATGAGGCACCAATAATTCTTACTGGGGTTAGCACCCGCAACTCTCCTAGACATGGGCAGTCATCACTAAATACAATCCTGGGTATTGACTAGAGTAGTTATAGTATTACACTGGGATAAAATGGCAAGGATTGAAATAACATCCAACTTGATAGCCTAGTAAACTCCTAGGATCCTATGGATGTAAAACTCAGAAAATAGATGTATTGTGTTGCTGTTTTCAATGGCACTGGGAAACATGGCAATCCCCGAGTATGTTGTTGAATATCGGATAAATATGGGATGACAGTCCTCTCAATCCTACAATAATTGACTGCCAGTAAGTGAGTAGACATCACCGCAGGTGCTCAAGTGTGCATGTAATAAATACCGTGTTTTATTAGGTTTGCTCATCATGTAAAATGAGTGATTCATTAACAATAATGAAGTGATCATTTTGCCCAGAGGGGTAAATTTATACAATATCAACATGACAATAAGCAAAGAGTGTAATTGCTCTATAGAAGAAAACAGAGGAAAACAAGTCTGAAGTATGAATCATGCTGTGACAAAAGGAGATATTGCCAGCACAGCTACCTGGAATTCTAAATAATTATGTCATTGGTGAATGTCGAAATAATTTATACAAGATGCTTGTGTTACAAATGTATTAGAACTGTATGTCGTGTATATCAAACTGCTTGTACAGACATATGTGTTGAAAAGGTATTTGCAAAGTTCTGTGTTTGAAATGTAACCACACTGTGCCCTACTGGAAGAGAACAGAAATGTACATGCACTGTTGTAATAGTTTAAATGTATATATTTTAACAGTGGAAACTGGAATACAGGAGGTTAACTTCAGTCCAGCAAACTGTAGAAAAATATCTGAAATTAAATTACTTTGTAGGCTTGTGTAGCCTACAAATGTATTTATTTATTTATTTACATTTCGGACACTCCCGGTCAACAAATGTAAATAAATAAATAAATACATTTGTAGGTTACACAATAAAGAGGTTATCTCTCAAGTTTTTAATGCAGCTAGAGACACAAAGTCTATACTAGGAAACTTTCTGTATTGTCCTTATAGTGAACTAATTGCTTCTTTTGAAGCAAGAAAGAATGCAATTGTTTTATGACTTCCAGCATTTGCCAAAGATCTGAGCAAAAGCCCTTGTCTGTATATTTTTACAGGTAGATGCTAAATACTGCCAGCTTCAGCAGTTGGGGGGGGGGTTGGCCTGGGAATTAGAAGTCAGATGACCAGAAATTATGTCATTCTGCAAGCTATCCCAGCAGTAATATTTTAGATATGAATTTGAAAAGTCTCTTAGTAAGATAAAGCAATCTGTATTTGGTCTTGAACCTGGCAAGAACCATTCACCATAACATCTGCCTTGCTCTAATGAAGTAAGTTTCTAGGGAACAGTGTAACTCTCTTAAATGCAGTCAGTAATATAGTAAAACTTAGTTAAGATGTTTTTCTTTATTTGTGAGAGCCGTACTGCAATATTATTTTAAATATTTCCTCTGGTTTTGAACTCTGATGTCACTGTGAATACATATTTAGTATTGTCTTGTTCTTTTATTATTTATTATTAAATATACTTAAACCTTTCATTGCGGTTGATCTTTGTAGAGATATTTAAGGTTTGAAAATACTTGCATATTACTTTGGTAACACTGTGTGGGTCACTTGTAATAACATTGCCCTCGGTCAAACTACCATTTGCATTAATATTAATATTACACAGTAATATTGGACACCCTTTGCTAAGGGCCCTAAAGTAACTGATAAGGAGTGACTGGTGGCACTGAAAACTACCTTATAGTCTGGAAAGAAGGGGGCATAGCTAGTAAACCTGTGCCAGCGTTTTCCAGGTGTGTGTGTGTGTGTGTGTGTGTGTGTAAATCAAACCTCAAAGAGTGTGTGTGTCAGCTACTTGAGCAGGGACACAAAGCACTGGTTGGACAGAGAGAGTGCTTGAGTTCTAGGCTTGGTCACTTAGCTGAGATCTCATCTCTATAGCTGTGTCAGTGGGGGAGTCTTACCGGGGATTTGGAGGAAGAGTGAGAAACCAGCCCCGGACTGACTGTGGTCTCTCTGTGCTCTTAAGGGAAATTGCACTTGATGCAGAGAGCTGCATCTGGAAATACTGTTTGTGTACCTGTTATCCTCCCAGTGAATGTCCCCCACTGTTGCCAGTGGTGAGGATTGAGGCTCCTTGATTACTGGTCCAGTGGAGGGTCATTCTTGTCATGAACATGACTGCTTAAATAGATAAATGCTACTTTTTACTCATCTGTTTCTTTGTACAGCAGTAGCTTTTTTGTCTTCTTTTTATTGGAAGGCATATAATGGATGTCAATGTGTCAGTACATACAAATATCTTGTCCAACAGTGTATTAAGGGTTATATTGAAAGTGCACTGAATTTAGTAACATGCAGGCTTGTTATAGTAAGTGGCAGACACTCCTAAGCTCATACTGAGAGTAATGTGCTTTCCACACATGTAATTAGCCACAACATTTTAACAGTGCTATTGGAATAGTTAGGTGATGTTGTTCAACTGCAGGTATGTGCTTGATTTGTTGAGAATATGCAGTCACTACACATTTATGCCTAACATTTACTTAAAGAATGTGGATGCAGATATTTAACTGTCAGGCACAACTACACCATATTATAGGACCTAATAGGATAGTGATAGTGTAAGAATTATTGAAGCAAATCCTGGAACAAGAGCATTCATTCCACTGTTTTCCATACCAACAAACTTAAAAAAATGGCCCAAATAAAAGTACTGCATCTGTTGGGGCTTCCATATCCACTTGTAAACCCATGAGGTGGTTCTGGAGGCCCTCCTTCTCTATGGGTGATGACTCCTTGTCATCCATTCAGCTGACTAGCCCATCCACGACAATGTCTGGGATGAAACTGTCAGCAAAGTTAATGTGGATGGTTAGGACCATGGCTATGAGCTTCCAGGCCTTCCCGAAAAAACAAGCCATCTTGGTGGACATCTAGTATAAACAGATTGTATAATAAAAGGAAGAGACTGATGTCCAAGAACAAGAAGCAAATGCCTCTGCAGAGGAAGACTTTCCTCCAAAGACTGAACAAGCAAATTGGAAGTCTTGTAAAGTCCTGTAAAGCTAATTGTGAAGCTAAAATAGCATTCCTAGCCAAGGAAAATCATAAGGCATTTTTTAACTGCATCTGAAATCTAAAAGGGAGTGCCCAGCTATGTGCTAAATTGGTAGTAGATGGTACCATTCACACTATGTTTGTGACTTCTGGCTTTTCCCGGTTAGGGGTCGCCACAGCGGAACTCCGGTCCGCTAATGATTGGTAGTGGATTTTTATGTACCGGGTTACCAGCCCTGATGCACAACCTTCAACGAAGGCACGCCCCATTCACATATGCCTCCACACAGAAGACGCTCTAGCTGAGAATCGAACGGGACAACGTCTTGCTATGAGGTGACAATGCTACCGCAGCACCACCACCGCAGTACTTGGTACCATTCACACTATAATGGAGGAAATCGCCAGCCTGCTAGCTGACAGATCTGGTGCAAACTTCACTCCTCTATCCCCACCAGCCATACCCCAAAACATACCTGACACCAGTTCTCTACCTAGTATCTCTATGGGTCAAGCCATATCCACACTATCCAAGGCCAAAAACACAGCCTCAGTGGGACCAGATATCCCATGTTGCTTACTAAGCAATCTAAAACAGGACCTAGCTGACCCATTTGCAGTTCTCTTTAACCACAACCTGAGAACTGGCACTGTACCAGCAGAATGGAGTACAGCAACAGTAATCCCCTTGCGTAAAGGCAGACCATCAGCTAACCCTGAGAACTATAGACCCATATGTCTAACTAGCCTCATCTGCAAAGCCATGGAAAGCATCATCATGGACTTTATCAGCAAGGACATAGGCAACCTTCAAACCCTATACCCAACCAAGTTTGGCTTTGTTAAGGGTAGATCATGCTTATTGAACCTGGTCGACTTCTTCAGGAAATTCACCAAAGCCCTGGATGAAGGTAAGACAGTGCATACCACCTATCTGGATCTAGCCAAAGCCTTTGACACAATTCCCAACTCGGGTATCATTGAAAAACTCTCCCAGCTAGGTGTTAACCCTTACATCACTAGATGGGTATCTAACTGGCTCCCCAACAGAACACATGCTGTCAAATTGGTGACTCCACCTCTACCACTAGACCCATCATCAGTGTCATTCCACAAGAATCTATACTGGGCTCTTTACTATTTGGAATCTATTTCTTGGACGTGCATGCTAAAATAGATGACCTTTGGCTTACTAAGTTTGCTGATGATTGTAAACTAGGTGCAATCATTGAGTTCCCCAATGATGTTAACATATTACAGGAGAGGTTAACACAAACAAATGACTGGTGCCAAAGTTACAGTCTAAAACTAAATGCAAAAATGTGCACTATTGTCCAATTTGGAAAAGTGGAATTCCCCAGTAATTACAATATTGACAGCACCCCTCTAAGTTCAAACCCAATGGTGTGAGATCTGGGAACACAGGTTTCCAGCAATCTTAACTTTGACCACCAGGTTTTCACAGTGGTAAGGAAAGCCTGCTACATTGCACATCTCATAAGTAAAGTCACCGCATCCAGGTCTAAAGATGTTATATACCCATTTTACTTGACCCTAATCAGACCGTTGAGTACAATGCTCCATTCTGAATGTATCTCATAAGACACCTGCGGCAACTGGAGAGACCACAGAGGTTTCTCGCTAAGAAGATACAGAGCATCCAAACCATGACCTGCATGGATAGACTGAAAACCCTGTCACTGTACTCTGTATCATATAGGCTACTGAGAGGTGACTTGTGCCTGGTCTACAGGGCAGTCTCTGACACTGATCTGATGGAAATGTTGCACATCCACAAATCAAATGGCACTCACTCTAGGGATCTCAACCTTGCCAGTGACATTAACAGAACATCCTTGAGAGAGAAGAATGTCTCCCAGAGATTGCTGCTGATCTGGAATAAACTTCCAATTCATATGAAGCAGAGCTCCTCAATGACCCTATTCAAGCGCAACCTGGACAAATGGATGGGTGACTGCAAATTCACCATGTGGGTGACAGCCATGTCCTTCATGGACAGGGGTAGTCGGTGCTGATCTGTAAAGTACATCCATCTAATCAAGGACAATTGGGGCAACCTGGGATTAAGATGACTAGGCTCATAAAGGCTGTAGGCCCACTAAGTTAGTAAGCTCCTATGAACCATCGATTCTTTATCTGGCACCAACACTGTGAAACTGCCCCATTTGATGTAGATGAGCTGTAGCCTTTGATAATGATGGTGGGGATGAGCTGGCAGGGGGTGACCTTGCAAGTTTGATACAGGGAGTATGACCACCACATCCCGTACACTAACTGTGGACAGTCTGTTTGCTTGCAGATATCAAGAATAAACAATCATCTGAGAGAGGACAAGTTTATGGGGATACTATAGATCAGGAAAGTGTGCAGACCTCCAGTAGACAGATGTCCGATTCTGCCCCCAGCACCCATCCTGCTTGCCAGAGATATGTTACAGCTGCCCCCAGAGGTCATTGTATTAGTGGCTGCAACTCAGTGAATATAGACAGCCATCTGTATGAAACTGTTTCAGATTTTCTCAACCTAGAGAGTAACCTATCCAGTTTGGAACAGAGGATGACATTCCTGTACTTCCCTATAATAAAACAATCTGATACAGATTCCTGCAAGGAATAGCATACATTTACTGTAAACACTCTCATGACCACCTGCCAGCCATAGATACACCAAATGGTATTTTCTAATCTAAATTATACATTATGAAACATGTAATGCCACTTCAGATGTAAGAGACATTCTTAGAAACCCATGGGGAATTCTTACAAACAAAATCAGAACACATATTACTAGAATCCTTATCCATGAAGACTGAAATCAATCAGGCATATAATTATTATTTATCTCTTCATTTGCAAGAGCTTCTCCTGGAGTAATAAGATAGTGCAAAATGACAACAGATGTTTTCAGTCATGTACATTTCTGACTATGTTTGAGGCCTTTTAAATTCCATGTTGTCTACTGTCTCTGTTGTTTATTATACTCATATTTGTTAACAACCTGCACCATTTTTCAAAGGTATTCCTCAGTAGCCAGTCCTGCCATCACATCTCTTCCTCCACTAAATTAATAAGTTCCCAACATACTATCCCACAGCTTCCTGTTCTGTTTTATACATATATCACAGTACTTCACAACACAGGTTCATCACACTCAGAAAAAAAATCAGAACCAAAGGAAAATGCTTTATCTCTTGCCAATTGATGGAATCTAGAATCCTTAATTACAAAAAAAAAAAAAAAAGGCAGGTTATCCAATAGCCTTTCGTACTGTCAAAAAGTATCCCTAGTATACATTCTGGTTTATCCTAGATCACAATCAAAGGCCTCTTAAAATGACTAAAACTTTTAAGTACCTTATTGGTAGACCTATGACTCACCCTCTGGTATCACATAAATCAAACCAAAACTAACTTAGACTCAATGGTTCCAGTTTTGATCTTCGAAAATATTATACCTTCTGTCACCAGCTGCCAGATAAGCCATTGGAAATGTATTCTGCTATTCAAGTGGAATATGAATTCCAAATCATTGCCTCACCTTCAAAAAAAATTTTTAATTCCCTACAGCAACATTAAGTAGAATCTGTTTTCTCATTACACTTGCCCCGTGACATGAACATTGCTGTTCAGTTCTCAAAAAAGACAAAGTGGCTATCTACACAGCAAACATCAGAACTTCTGTTCAGCTCCCCCCTTTTCAAAGTACTAATATCAAACAAATTCCATTGTCTAGTAGGAAGACTATTAGGGGAAATCAAGGTAATCAATGTACAGAGCAACACAACACTCCCTTTCTGATTACCTCTCTACCAAAACACCACTGCAGTAACCATAAAGTCTGAGAATTCATTCTACCATTCATCAGAAACTTAAACTCCAACGCTACATCCAAAACCAGTTTCACAACCCATCTGCAAAAATAATCAGTGTGTAACTACCTGAGAAATGAGGACATTGCTTTAACATGTAACTAATTAACAGCAAATAACACAAGCTATTTTACACCAAAATTATATGCACTTGACATCTTTAATAATGCCCAGCCAGTCTATAGACATTATAAACTAAACAGTTCTTTTAATTTATATTTCTCTCAGCAGTCCATACACATTCCTTACATTTTGCAAATTCAATAAGCCATTTCTCTCCCCCACTTTTACCTGTCTCTAATGTAGTATTTGATCATAGAATACACTGTTGTATACAACCATGAGCTCCCCAAAAGTTTCTCTAGTAATCAGGTCTCTGGGAACTCTCTTAGGCTGAAATACTTTCTGATTTTCTTTCCTACATCATTTGAAGGCTACGACTGGGATCTTCATTACAGGTATATTCATTAACATTCATATTAACATTCAACATATAGCTGTTACTGTACTAATAACTTGCAATATGCATTTAATGAAGCTTTCAGTAAAGTAAGAATTCTTTGCATAATAAAGTCTGTTTTTTTAAATAAAATAGAAGACTTTTGTGAAATCAGCAAAGTGCACATCTGAGTATAGGTTCATAGATTAGTACTAGGCTAATTGCCCTAGCGAGCCATTTTAAACCTAGGCAATTATCCCCTGTGAGATTCAAACCCCACACCTTGTGTTTGTAAGGCAAACACCTTAACCATTAGGCCACCCTCCCAATAAATAGCCAAGCAGCCAGAGATTGTGACAAACTATTATAGAGTTTATAGATTAGTACTAGACTAACTGCTCTTGTAAGCCTAGCCAATTATTCCTTGTGAGATTCAAACACTGCACCTTGTGTTTGCCAGGCAAACACCTTAACCATTAGGCCACCCTTCTAGCACTTCACTGTGGGATCCTTGTGATTTTGTTATGTGTTATCAATACCTTAACATTATTTGTTAAGTTGTTTGCTTGTTTGTTTTGTTAGGTAAGTAAGATATATCACAAAGTCTCTTTTCCAGTTACAATCTAATTACAATAAAAATAATACAATACAGGACTTAGCACATCATGTGAAACAGAATACATAATAATATTATGCAAAAGCTTCTCCATACAAACAAATTTACACCAAAAAAACATATTATTCACTCATATTATAGACACAATAGCTATAATATATAATTTAAAGAATTTAACAGCAGAAATATGTTAGCGATTAACAATATTTGTCTTGTCACAATTTTTAAAAAGTCAAATAGTATAATATTTTGGCTTATAAGGTAATAATTCTGAAGGGGATCACTGACTGAATATTCTTCTAAGTGTAATACAAATGCATTAATTCTCAAAATTATTAGCCTGAGGACTCGGGCAAGATACATTTATAAATAAGTGATCCTAAAAATAAACTCCAGTGCGGCTTCTTTCAAACTGTAAGCAAGCTTTACCCAGAAAAGGGATACCAGAATCCACCCAGTAGCACAGTCTGAGGGTGTTGCTTACTGGCAAGTTCCTGTTAGCCATGAGATCCACATAACTTAGTCAGACTCCACCCAAGTAAAGATGCATGGAGCCTCCTTGAGGGTGTTAATCACCTGCGTGGCAAAAATATATGTGTCACAAGGATATTATTTATGTGGCATGCAGAAGTGGTACAGATCAGTTTATTTTTCTTCCTAGTTATTTGTTGTGAACTTCCTTTTACTTTTTGTATTTTCTTCTACATGCTATGAATACTTGTATCCTGAATTCCAGAGCTGTGATCTGTACTATTCTGTTTAATAGGGGGTGAGTGATCTTTACGGACAGTGGAACCTTCCTTTACAAAATGCGCTCAGTTTCCACTTTGCATAATATCATTTATCTCTTCATTCCAGTAATTAATTAATTAATATATGTAACAACAGTTTTCCAGGCTGTGACTATTACACAAGTGCAGCCGTCATCACTAAGTCTAGATTTACTACTAACAGTACTACACAAATCAGCCGACTTTTGACACGAGGAACACAGGTGTCCAGTTTTATCCGGTGTTACATTTATGTGTATAAAAAAAAATATATATATATATATATGTGTGTGTGTATACATACATAGCATTTATTACACTGTACAACATATTTGTGCTTTAGCAAACCATTGATGGCATATTCATGTAAGGAATCCATTTTCAGCCACAAACAATTAAACATTTTAAAAGAATAATCAAAATCAATCACCTCAGAATTCAAAAAGATTAAAAGAATTAGTACTTTAAGTCAAAATTTTCAGGAAATTACACAGTTAATATGAAACTAATTATTAAATTAAATATTCTAAACTAATCTTATATAAGGGGAGTAGTTCATAAAGTCTTCATGCTGACCTATAATACCACTTGTGCCAGTCACACTAAAATGCTGGATACCCATAATATCACTATCACTTGCAGTCATACCTCATTATAACAGTAAAAGTCAGAGGCAAAAAATAAAATGTAAATCAAGGTAAATCTTCTGGGTCTATGGTTAATCGTTTAAGACAATATCCATCGAACGGCCTTTAAGCAAATACTAACAACTGAAAGTACTTTTTATTGTACTCATCATTGTAAAGCCATTCATCGAATACTCATAGTTGACATAACTGAGATTTATAATAGTATGTTACATTGTTTAATAAAGAAATAACACAAGTGCAACATATTTATCCCCAAAGATGATCACAGTGTTTTACATTTTTTTATTTAAATATTGGTAATGTTATAAATAAAGTTGTTTCATTTTTCTACAAGGTAGACACATATTGTAGTAAGTCTAGTGTAAATTGGTCAATTTAGATGCATGACAATGAAATATTACTACAAGAAAACTGAAGCTTATGGAAAGGTTCAATTAACAGCTACTATGGGGATATAAATATTTTATAAATGAAACTACTAGTTATAGATGGATACCTTATTAATGGCATAGTTAACTACAAAGTGCTATTGGGGAATCAATAGTTTTATAGTAAGCTGTGGAACATATAAAGTTGTTTAGTAAAATTCTAACAAGAAATACAGAAGTAGCTAGATACCTGTGCTGGAAGTCATAGACAGGTTGTGTGGTATACAAGGGACTTTTTACATTGTTGTTGTAAGACTCCATATAAATCTTTGTTAACAGACATGCGAGACCTTGCACAGAGCAGTTTGCAGCAAATACTAATGAGTGGATAAACATATGTAAATGGCAACATGCAGGGCAATGAGTGCATAATGACAGGCATGTGAACTAGATAAAAATGGTCTTGATTTATACTTGTCAGTATAGACATGGCCATATGGTGATACAAGTAAAATACACAACAGAATAATGTCAGAATAGCAGTGAGTCAACATGTTCATAGTTACCTCAGTTTGTGTTGAGCAGCACTATATTGCCCTAGCCACTGAGTGTGTCCATACAGACCTAGGACTTATAAGTGTTACTGGCAGAATCTGACCTGCCACACCCTTACTAATGAGGAGATAGTGGATCACTATAGAGAGCAGTGGGATATCACTCGGGGCCTTGTCAGTTTTTTACTCACATAATGAATCTCAGGGAATGTGCAGTCTTTCTATACTTGTGAATACTGAGGTATGTCTTGCTCTTACATCCTCACTACAGGAATCTCTTGGTAATTAAATGGGGACACGTTAGGTATTTCCCAGGCTTTTATCTCACAGATACTTAAATAAGCTTCTAGATATTATGTTTCTATACATTAATGAACACACATATATATATATATATATATATATATATATATATATATATATATATATATATATATATATATATATACTCCTGCCCAGGACTGAACAGGAGAGAGCTAGCACTATGTAGAGTTTCTGCAATACAATGGCACTGCCCTTTATAGTGCTTACTCTCATGAAGTGTCATGTATTGCCACAAAAATTCTCTTGGACTGTACATGACTTAACCTTGTCTTACAATGGGGCTTCAGTTAGGAAGGGTCCTACTTATGTATGAGTACACTAAGATCGTGCCTGTGGCTTTGGTCTGCTACACACTGTGAGACTGACACAGTTAACCACAGATGCTCCATTCTGTTCTTTCATATTATCATATCAGAGCTGAATACAATTAAGCATGATTAAGTGCTGTGAAGCACTGGGGTTCAAATATTCATGTGTGAGGAATATTTCTCCCACCATACAATATTGCCTTTACTCAATCTTATTCAGCTATGCATGCAGCTCTATAAATCCTAGACATTATATAATCAAAACATGCTTAAATTAACCCCAAAACATAAATGAAGTTGATAAATGTGTGAACTATAGGATTAAGAATCAAGAGCAGGATAGCAACTGATAAGGATTAATGTTCATCATTCCTACTGCTGCAGTAGAAAGTAGCCCTTTGGCTATATGGGTTGTTTCCACCCCAGGAAACAATGACTCGCCTGCTTCAAAATGCTCTGGAAACCCTTCACTCCTTCACTCTGACTGCTCATTGGCTAAGCCCTTGGAGTAACGCTGTCTTTAGTGCTTTCTTGCCATCAGACTTCACATGAGTAACAATCAGCTAAGAGTTTTGTTTCTGACAAGTAAGTCCCCAGTGCAGATCCCACCACTCGGAAATCATTTCCCTTTTATAAAAAAATAGCATTTTACCTAGTTTTTGAGTAAAATCTGTATTTCCCCTTTAAGAAACTTGGTATTTTTTCTCTATCAGAAGTTTCCGGTCAGGGATTGCTATTATTAGTTTACAGTGTACCTATTTTGTTATTTCGGGCTAATTTTATGAAAAATCATGTACTGCTTGTGTAAACTTTGAATTTTGTGGAAGAGGAACATTAACAGAGAAACAGACAGGGAATTATGTGTCATTGTAATGCATAAGCTCACTTTCTGTCAACCTACCTACCATTTTGATCCTGTCAATGCGTGCATGATGGCAACCATTTGAATATGGAGACTGAATGGTCAAAAGAACAGACTTACATACATTGTCAGAGATGCTATTTCTCAGAATATTCACTTTTCTGCAAGGTATGGTGATCCCTGAGTTGGTATATATAACTTGAGGGGTTTGCAGGGCGGGCTTCCCCCCTTGCAAAAAGAAGTTTAAAGGAAAAGAATGATTTGCAAAATTCTCTCTTCTCCTGTGTTTTCAGTCTGTTTTTTTTTCTTCAGCTTGTTGGCACTCGACATTTCAATAGAGAGCCATGTATGAGTGTTTGAACAGTATCAACAGGGTCATTATGTGAAGCATCGTATATTGTTTGTCTAAACTTTAAACTTTGTGGAACAAGAACAGTTTATGGAGAAATCGCAGGAGAATTGTGTGTCAGTGTATTGCTTATGCTTATTTTGTAACAACCTACCTGCCATTTTGATTGTCAGTGTGTGTGCGAGTATCTGAATAGTAATGACAGAGGAATTCTGTCGTACGTTCCCATTTTATAATCTAAGGGACTGGGGAAAGTGATATGAGTAAGTGTGCTGGTTGTGAATTCTCTGTGACCACTTCCCTTCTGACTGACTCACTCCAGCAATGCTTAACGCTTTTGATGCTTCTTCCTAGGAGTCTCTTCTCTCCACTACCTAGAGAGAAGAAAATCACTTTCCAAGGAGTCATTGCCAATGTTTAGGACTCAGTCTATGCCTCAGCTGATAGTGGGTGAACCTGCAGTGGCCATTGTTTGTTCCTCATATCACTTGTTTATGTCTCCAGCTTCCTCTGTTATAGTTCTTTTGGTCGTCATGAGTCAGGGGTCAGCCACGTCCTCTTTGGCTGTTGCAGTGCTTGATATGCACTTGGGAGAACCATCTTCTCTGGGTTTTGGAGACACTCTGGGAGATTCTTTCCCTGGGTAACTGAGGCAAGAGACCATTGGGGGGCAGATTCCCCTCCTTCAAAGTAGTCCTCTTATACTGGAACTCCCATTAAAAAAAAAAAAAAAGTTAAACATTGTTCTTCTAATGAAGATTGTTAAACACTATTGTTAAATACTGTTAAACATGATGCATTCTACCTATACCTTGAATAGATGGCATTACAGACAGTAAATCCTGGTACAATTAAGCCTTATTGACGGACATCCCCTGTAAAATTATTTCTGAGGAAACAGGGACTGATGATTCTGATTTTTACAAAGACAGGGTTTCTTCCCTTATAGACTCCCAAGTCCAACCCTCTAACTGGGAGGAAAACTTTAATTCTTATATTCAACTAGAGGAATTTTCTTTTAATCAGACCTTGGACATGAAAATTAGGCATTTTTATGAGAACAAACAGAGGTTTCACCTGAACTGGGGAGCTATAATGATACATTATGATACATTACAAATGGGTATACCTCATTCCTCTCCCATTCCTCCTATCCTGCCAGCCTTAGAGGATGTATTGAATGTTGCCTGTACTTATTCTGATACCCAGCTAACAGTCTCTAAAAAAGCAGATAGGTTATATAAGGTACCGTAGGCAAATATGTGGAAATATATTCTCTGTCATATGGACAGTCTGAGAAAATTGGCTTCCACTCTTCCTACAGAAAGCCCCTTTTTTCAGCGCAGACTGTTTCTACCATATCCCAGGTATCTAAACATGCTCTGAAGAGTGTGTACAATTGTGCAGATGCTGTATATAGGGCCACTGCTACTGTGTTGAGAAGATCTGATCCAAAATCTTGGATTCAGATAAGCAAGTATTGTTTGGCTCTTTTCAGGCAAAGAAAATGAAAAAAAAAAATAATAAAAAACTATATATATATATATATATATATATATATTTATATATATATATATATATATATATATATATATATATATATATATATGGGTCTACTTCTTTTGACCTAACTTTCATTTGCCTGACACTCATTTGCCTGACCCCATTTGACTGAAATTTCATTTGCCTGACACTTCATTTGCCCGACACTTCATTTGACTGACAAGTATTATTAGCAAGAAAATGGAATATGCCCCCTTCCCCACTGTAGTGTGACCCTGGAGTTAGAATATATAGTTAGGGGGGGTGTGAGGGGCACAGCCCCCCACAACGGGGGTGTGGGTGGCGAAGCCCCCCACTTCATTTCATATATTGTTAACTTTTGATGTAATATTGCTTAGTAAAAGAAAAGTAAGTGGGGGGCTTTGCCCCCCACACCCCCCTAACTATATATTCTGACTCCAGGGTCGCACTACAGTGGGGAAGGGGGCATATTCCATTTTCTTGCTAATAATACTTGTCAGTCAAATGAAGTGTCGGGCAAATAAAGTGTCAGGCAAATGAAATTTCAGTCATTTGGTCTCAGGCAAATGGGTGTCAGGCAAATGGGAGTTAGGTCAAAAGAAGTAGACCCATATATATATATATATATATATATATATATATATATATATATATATATATATATATATATATAAAAAACATGGCTGAAAGGTAACAAAAAAAAATAAATATATACCTTAACATTCCCCTTTGGCATAGGATGGTTTTGGATTCCTGGTTGTTAATTGTGGTACAGGAGATGGCTCTGGACAAAAAAAAACTCCTTTTGGGGATACCTCCCCACAATCCAAATCAAATGGAATTTTTCCTCAAGTTTTTCAGTCCTTACACACCCAGGGAGTTATAAAACCATTACCTTTAAGTCAAAGGGGCACAGGGTTCTTTTAATAAATGTTTCTGGTACCAAAGAAAAAGGCTTCTTGGAGACCAGTACTAGATCCTTCATTTCTAAATATGTACATGAAAGTTCCAAAGTTCAAAATATTAACCACATAGAAACTGTCACCTCTCATTCGCAAGCCTAAAAGATGATTACTACCATATTCTTTATAGTCATAGGCTTCAGGAAATTTCAAAGGTTCTCTGTTTCTGGGTTGCATTATAAATTCTCTGCTTTACCTTTTAGTTTATATACAACTCGAAGGCTATTCACAAAATGTCTACCCCAGTCATAGCTTATTGTAGACCGAATGTCATTCATATCTTTCCTTACTTAGACAAGTTGCTTGTCTTGGCAGAGTCCTCATCCAGATGCCAAGAGTCATTAAACAAAAGTTATGTAATCACCATAACAATGCATCTGTTTTGTCTATTTTCATTCTTCTTCAGCTGATGGGTCTCAGATCTGACACTGAATCTGACTCAGCTCCTTTTACCAAACTCACGGATCCAGCTTTTGAGCTCTTTCCTTTACCTATAATGCCAGACTCTCCTGGTACACCTCAGATCGAGTTTGCTGCCCTAACAGTAACATGTATAAGACACTCTACTGTAAAAGACTACAAGATAAGAATATACCGGAAGGCTGGTGCTCAAAATCGGGAACAGGTGAGTTCCAAAAAAGTACATCCCTTAGACCACACTAAGAAAGAGGGGAAGGGGGTTGGAGGGTGGGGAGTTGAGGAAGAATGAAAATGGGCAACACAGATGCATCACTATCGTGAGTACATAATTTTCGTATCTGATGTTGTCATGTTCATTCATTACTCAGCTGAATGGATAGAGTTCCCAGCTAGATGAACCTTGTGTGGTTCTCATAAAAGGACATTCCAGAGTACAACAGAATTAAATGCTGCCTGTTTCTGGAAATTATGTCTAACTTGTAATGAGCAATAAAGGTATGGTCATTGGACCGAGTGGCAGCTGCACAAATATCATGTTTGAAAGCTTTTGACCAGGAGGCCAAAGAGGTGGCTACAGATCTCATGGAATGTGCTTTGGAGACCTGTGTAAAACTAAACCTCTTTCTTTATAGACAAAATATATACAATCAATCAACCATATGGCTAGAGCCTTTTTAGAAATTGCTTTACCCAATCTGTTCTTGGAGAAAGATACAAACAATTGATCAGATTTTCTGAAATCCTGTGTTCTGTGTAAACAAAACCTCACCTGCTGCTATTAATTTATTTTAAGTTTGTTTACCTGGAAAGTCCAACTGGACAACAAGTCCATTTTCAGCGGAGGGCTGGGTAGAAAAGCTTCAGGACATGCAGAGAATAAGAAGTTTAACAATTTTACATAGAATTTCTTCAGAAATCTTAACAAAATTGACATAACATTTTTAAAAAGAAACAAATTACAGTTTATGGTATTTATACAAAAATCATACAAGCATAGTAACAGTGGGAGCAGATTACGTTATATACAGCCTTTAGAAGATTGGACAGTATTTATAAGTTTGAGCTTGAAGTATGCTAAAGTAAACTGTATAGTGAGAGTGTAGAAGACACTAGAAGAGTTTTTAATTAGTTAGGATTTAGCAAGTTTGGTGTGACTTAGTGATGGAGTCATTTAGCTTGGTTTAGTCTGGGACAGTAATTTGGTCAGTCTGTTAGATGACTTGGTTTATTTGTAAAAAATACCACCAGAATGAAAGGAGGCAGCTGACCACTTTGTAGAAAATCCATTTATTTACCGTTTTCGTCCTTAGTAAAAGAACTTCAGCAGAATACTGAAAACACACATAGCTCCATCTTTTATACCCAGCATGCTGTTGATGTTAATTAAACAATTAAAAAATGAACATCTTAAAGGGCTATGTCTCAAAGTTTCCACATATATACAAATATTAATTTCACCATGCCAAATTGTTAAAAACATGAAATACTTATAAAACTAAGGCTGCTTTTAGTCTTAAAACAGGACTGATTGATATATTCTCATTTAATCCAGGGTAGATGATGGCATTTGTTGGCAGTTGCCACTAAAGCTCCTTGTATTCAAGGTAGTCATCTGTGGGTCCACCTCTCTGCCCCCCCATCCACCTGGTCAATAATAATAAATCTGAAAAAATGGTCAGTAAACTTCTGAATGTGCAGTGATAGTGCATTATTCATTTCTTTCTTCGCAATGTCATAATTGTGTTGATAAATTCTGCTTTTTAGATAATTCTTCATTTTTCCATTATCGAAACAGATGCATTTCTGACATGCTGCAAGGTAAACAATACTTCTACTATTACAGCTGAACTTCTTTTGAAGTTTGATAGTACCATAATGTTCTAATCTTAATTCACTACCTTCCAGTATATATTTACTCTGTGTACAACGGCCACATTTTTTCATCACCCCCACTTGCTCACAGCTAATCACTCTCTCTACCATATTTTTATACAGATATCGTTCTTGTATACGAGTGGGCTTTTTCCAACTATTTCCTTATATTCTGGTTCAGTGTCAAAGACTCTCCAATTTTTACATATCACTTTTTTGATGTCAGTGAAATCACTACTGTATGTTAAAATTAATGCCTTACACATTTTGTTTTCGTCAATAACAGTTGTGTTTGTATGCATTTGTTCCCTGTGCCTCCCTAATAAAGGTAGGCAATAACCCCCAGTCCTCTTCTCTTTTACCTCATTGAATATATTGCTCAGGAAGGGGGTGGGGTACCCTCATTTAGTTAACATGTCATATAAAATGATGCATTGAACCTCAAATTCACTTTGTTTAGACAACGTGTGCCAAGTGTACACACTGCCCTTTCACTAAAGATTTTTTTCTCATGGATGGGATGCCAACTGCTGAAGTGTAGTGACATATTGGAATACGTAGGTTTCCTGTAGATAGTAGATTCAAATTTGGTCTTAGTTTTGTTTTTCCTAATAGTGGCATCAAGATAGTTAACCTTTTCGTCACATACAGTCATAGTAAACTTTAAGAAGTTGGTGGTGTTGTATTCCTATCGTGTGTGGTATCACTGAAAACAAATCCTTGATGTCTATCATTACAAAAATTGTGTCTACTTTGAATTTATCAGAAATTTTGGTCAATATAGATATTAGAACACAGAACTTTTAAAATTTCAAGTGTTCTAATATCGACCCGTTTTCATCGAACTCTGAAAATATCGAAGAAACAGAAAACCAAATTTTTCCTAGGGAAAGAATTTGGTTGTCTGTTTCTGTTGCTTCAGTATTTCCAGCGCTGTGGTGGAAAGTTACGGGTCGGGTTCAGGTAAGTGTGTGATTATGTGGACGTGAAGGTTAGGGTGCGTTAGGTGAGTTAGGGTTAGGGCGTGGGTCAGGTAAGTGTGCGATTGTGTGGATGCGAGGGTTAGGGCAAGGTAGGTGAGTTAGGGTTAGGGTGCGGGTGAGGTGACTGTGCGATAGTGACGGACCTTAGGGTTAGGGTTTGGGTTAAGGTAAGTGGATAGTTAGTAGTGCATGTATAGTTTAGTGTAGGGTTAGGTGTAAGAGTTTAGGTATATGTGTGTGGATTGCTGTTTGTTTAGTGTGCTTGTGTTGTGTGTATGTGTTTTGGAACAGCACATTTTTTCCCTAAGAAAAAAATTGCTGTTCTGTATGTTCAATGTTTTAAATTTTCGATTCATAGGGTTTGATATTAGAACACTCAAAATTTTGAAAGTTCGGTGTTCTAATATAAGCCCTGTCACTGCACATTCAGAAGTTTACTGACCATTTTTTCAAATTTATTATTATTGACCAGGTGGATGTTAGGCAGAGAGGTGGACCCACAGATGGCTACCTTGAATACAAGGAGCTTCAGTGGCAACTGCGAACAAATGCCACTATCTACCCTGGGTTAACTGAGAATATATCAATCAGTCCTGTCGTAAGACTAAAAGCAGCCTTAGTTTTATACGTATTTCATGTTTTTTAACAATTTGGCATGGTGAAATGAATGTTTGTGTACATATGTGGAAAGTTTGGGACATAGCCCTTTAAGATGTTCATTTTTTAACTGTTTAATTAACATGAACAGCATGCTAGGTATAAAAGATGGAGCTATGTGTGTTTTCAGTTTTCTGATGAAGTTCTTTAAGTAAGGACGAAAGCGCTAAATAAATGGATTTTCTACAAAGTGGTCAGCTGCCTCCTTTCATCCTGCTGGTATTTTGTACAAGTTTGTAGTTCCTGTTTTTATATGACTTGGTTTATTCTAATGTAGTTATTTAGCCTGGTTCAATACATGGACAGATTCATGTGGCAGACAGGTGGGCTTTTAGTAGTTTTTTAAACTGGACTGTGTTAGTGTTGGATTTGATGTCTAGTGGAAGGCTTTTCCAGGCTTTGGCAACAGTACAGGAGTAGAGGGATTCTCCAGCTAGGTTTCTAGTTTTTGTTATTTCTAATAGTACCTTATTGATGTAGCGAAGAGTCATTTTATCATAGTAGTGTGCTAGCAGGTTATTTAGGGCTGGAGTTTTGTTAGGCTGGTTTATTATTTGGTGAGCCATTTTGAGCTGGTTGTATTTTAGCAGCACGGGGAATTCAAGCCATGAGAGTTTTTTGAGAGAGTGGCAATGGTGGGATCTATAGTTGGTTCCTGTAGCAAACTTTGCAATATTATTATAACAAGTTTCTAGTTTTGTTATATCTGTTTTTCTTAGGTTGGTAAAGACAGGGGATGCGTAGAGTAATGTTGAAATAAGGTGGGTTCTGGCAATAGTGGCTCTGGTGTTGGCTGTGAGATAGTGTTTGCTCCTGTAGAGGCACCCTAGTTTTTTGTGTACTTTTTTATGGCTTGGCCTACATGAATGTCAAATAACATATTCTGGTCAATAGTAACCCCTAATAGCTTAGTACTAGAAACTAGAGTTATGATGATGTCATTGGCTGAGGTCATTTTGAATGGAGTGGAGGTTCCAGGGGCTCTAGTAGGGTGAAACAGGATGAGTTTGTTTTTTGGGGGTTCAGTATTAGTTGAGCATTAGCTACCCAAGCTTCTATAGCTGTAAATGACTGCTGAGTTATTTGTTCTAGTTGCTGTTAGGTAGGAGCAGCACATAATAGGGTTGAATCATCTGCATACTGTACAAATGTGGTGTCTCCTGTGGCTGTATGGAGTTTGTTTGTAAAAACTGTAAAGAGGAGTGGGCCAAGGATAGAACCTTGTGGGTCTCCTAGAGTAATGGGCAGAAGTTGGGAGAGTTTTTGGTGCCACAATAGTGCTTGTTAATGGCCATCCAGATAGTCTTGAAACCAGGCTATTGCTGTCTGGTTGAGGTTTAGTTCAGCTAAGACATTTAAGAGTTTGGTATGAGATACAATGTCAAATGCTTTTGACAAGTCAAGGAAAGTTGACAAGACTAAATAACCTTCACTACGGAGTTAGTTCATGGTACTGGTAAAACTTACTAGGGCTGTGGTAGTGCTGTGATTAGCCATAAAACACAATTGTAGACTTTGCAGTTAAGGTCCGGTTTCACAGCAAATTCCAACAGCAAAAACAGACAATCCGGACCACCAGGCTGATAAAAAAACAGTAGTTTAATAAAATGCAGTAGGTTAGCACTTTCAGGTTTGAAAAACCCTTCTTCAGACAACATACAAAGTTTTGAACACCTTTTAAAATACATAACAGCCAATCAAAGACTTAGTAAAAAGCCCTCCTCTTATTTTAAAAAAGGCTTGATAGGAATAACACCATTTTGGCCTGGTACTCAATCAGCACCCAGACTGATTATCCATCTAGTTTCACTACATTCTGTTATATTTCTCAAATCACCCCCCCCCCCCGGTTGGATGAATAATCTGCAAAACCATAAAAGAAAAACATGCCCAGGGGACTGCTTTAAATGCTGATACAAAGCATTATGTATATTAGCTGTATGTATAGCTGACATATGTTGTAACACCATGTCTTTCAATCTACAATTTGTTTTATGGACATAAAATGATCAACATTGCATACAGTCAGCCAAGTATATAGTATTGCTGGTCAAGCAGTCAGCATATTGTTTCAATGAATAGCTCTTTCCAGACAGCGGATGAATGAATACGTTGTTATGTCTAATATACTGGCAAGCTTTGCAATGTCTACAGGGGAATGTCCCTTGTCGTCCCATGACAGGTTTCCTAACCCCCTGTTGGTCTGTACAAAGCAAATCCTTTAAACCCTTACTATGTTTGAAACAAAATGTGGGCTCCTGAGTTATTAATGCCTTCACTCTGTCATCAATTAATAAGATTTTCCAATTTTGGCGAATAATGTCATATATGCCCCCCACATTGTTTCTATAATTCAAAGTAACTTGAAGGGGCTTCCTGCTTATATCAGTCTCCCTGTCATGCACCTGTGGCATTTCCAGAAAACCAGGGTTTTGCTTTATTCAACCTCTCTTCTTTACTTTTATTAAATGCACACTTTATTATGTTCTGATTATATCCCCTTGCTTTTAAGTTCACCATCAGTTCTGCGGACTTCTCTCTATATGTCTCATCATTAGTACATAATCTAGATGTTCAAAAAATTGTCCCTGAACAATATTATTAAATGTATATCTGGGGTGCATACTATCATAGGCTAGGAGAGTATTTCTCCAGCATTCCTTCCTGTATAACACAGTCTTAATCCATTGCTCTGTGTTTTTCATCACTCAGACATTTAAGAAATCTATAGTTGTATCCGAGAGTGAAATGCTAAACCTCAAAAAATCAGTGGTGCTTTCCAGGTAGGTAACAAACTCATAAAACTGTTCCTGTGTCCCTGTCCGAAGCAGGAAGACATCGCCCACAAAATGGACATAATAACTCAGGTACACCCTCAATAAATGGTTTGCCTTGAATATCACTTGTTCCTCCCAATATGCCAACACTATGTTGGCATATGAGTTTGCACAGGGGGTACCTGTGGCCTGCCCCCTGCTCCATAAATAAAAGCAATTATGATACATAAAAATATTGCTGCCCAACACACAGTCTAACAGTAAACATGCACTGTCAATATCAGTTTGATTCACGATTTGTGCTTGTTGCAAAAAGGCCTCAATGGCCATCAAGCCATATTCTTTTGTAATTACTGTAAACAAACTGTTTATACCCAGGGTTTCTAATAAATAATCCATACAGTCAGCACTGGGACCTAAGTGACTGTGTAAAGATTGCAAAAATGAGCTGTGTCTTTTAATATTCTGGGTACAGAAACCAAACACTTTCTTAGATGAGCCTCTACCCATATAGAAGCATGTTCAGTATCCCACCCCCTTCCAGACACAATTGGACGTAATGGTGGGTTCCTGGGATCTTTATATATTTTTGGTAAAGCTTTGAACAATGGAAAAACAGGGTATTCAATCAATATAAACATAAAAGTATCTTCATTAATAAGGTTACTTAACCTTAAGTTGGAAAACTCATGCTTAACTTTACCAATAATCCTATTAATATCAACTGGTGTTAACTATTGATAAGTATTTGAGTCCCTTAACAACACGAGAACACTATTATGATAGAATTCACTGTTCATGACTACAACTGCCCCTCCCTTGTCAGCAGGTTTTATCATTATATTCTTATTTTCTATAAATGTCCTTAATGCTTGGTGTTGCTCCCAGTTCATGTTATGAAAAACATGCTTGTTTTTTGTGTTCAAAAACTTAAAATATCTTCACAAGTTTTTATAAAAGCTTCAGAAACTTGACTGACGGGGGGGGGGGGGTTAAATATACTCGGTTGCCTAAGAGTACAGTCCCAAGGAACAGAGTCTGTACCATAAATACGTTTCAATTCAACATTTCTGGCAAACATTCTCAAATCTAACACACGGTCACTAAAACTTGACCGTGTGCTTGGTACAAAAGTAAGTCCCTTGCTCAAAACATAATTTTCAGCATCAGATAAAATGTAATCAGAAATATTATATACATTACAGTCTTTATTGCCATTGGCAGTCACATGGATGTTTTTCACCACTTTGCATTGCGATTCAACGAATGACCTCTGTTCAGGTTCTCTTTCTTCTTCACAGGTACAGGTAAAATGTTAAAAGAGAAACTCATGGTTTTTGATCGAGCTCCCAGCACATTAGTACTGTTTGACACCATTTGTGTGGTGTTAGAAGTCCCTTGTGGTATTGTTTACTGCTGGTTAATCACCTCTACAACAGTGCCTTGCCTAGGTGCTGTGTCGACATTTGATGATGTCATCCCTTCCATCCTGATCCCTTTATCAGTTCCATTGCCTCTTACACCTGAATTTAAGGTGGAATGTTCATTAGCCTGCAGATTAGATGTCACAGAAGGCTGATTCCATGGAGGGAAATCCCTTGGCCATGTGAAAATATGCCCCATGCACAAAATCCTTATAGTCTCTTGAAAGTTTTTTTCATTTTAATATGTTGCAATTTGGAATGATAAGCTGCCACAGCACAATACAGGTCATTGAGTTTAAACTGGTGATATTCCTCCTTAAATCACAGTTCTATCTGTCTCTGCTGTGATTCAATTGAACTCACTAGTTCTTTCTCCATAGGTAAGAAATCTATCAACAATTTCATGTAAGCAAAACTAGTGTCAGGTTTAAGCTGCTGCCATTTGGCCAACAAGGTAGGATACAATTCCCCATATGTGGGCATGCAGAGCACCCTCATGCCTCTAGGAATGATTTCATGATGCAAACATGCCTCAAAATGCAGTCTTTGCCACTGTAGGTGTTTCAGATTATACAAGTCTTTTTCTAAAGCTTTCAGTTGTTCCAAAAAAAGAGACATCGCTCTCTAGCTCTTCATTAATCCTGAAAGGGGGCACAGTTATGCTGGCCAAATTTAAGTTCAACAACAGATTATTATCAGTGACAATACGCTGCTTCATTCTCTCTGTACTTAGGCAGCAGCAGACAGTACTGGACAGTAGCTCAACTCAATGTCCTCAGAATATTGTTCAGCCATGTAGATGAAGACAACACAATATCAGAAACAGACAAAAAAACGCAATTGTACTTAAGGTCCAGTTTCACAGCAAATTCCAACAGGAAAAACAGACGATCTGGACCACCAGGCTGATAAAAAACAGTAGTTTAATAAAATGCAGTAGGTTAGCGCTTTCAGGTTTGAAAAAACTTTCTTCAGACAACATACAAAAGTTTTGAACACCTTTTAAAATACATAACAGCCAATCAAAGACTCAGTAAAAAGCCTTCCTCTTTTTTAAAAAAGGCTTGATAGGAATAACACCATGTTGTTCCATTGTTCAAAGCTTTACTAAAAATACATAAAGATCCCAGGAACCCACCATTACATCCAACTGTATCTGGAAGGAGGTGGGCTACTGAACATGCTTCTATATGGGCAGAGGCTCATCTAAGAAAGTGTTTGGTTTCTGTACCCAGAATATTAAAGGACACAGTTCATTTCTTGCAATCTTTACACAGTCACGTAGGATCCAATGCTGACTATATGGATTATTTATTAGTAACCCTGGATATAAACAGTTTGCTTACAGTAGTTACAAAAGAATAAGGCTTGATGGCCATTGAGGCCTTTTTGTAACAAGCACAAATCTTGAATCAAACTGATATTAACAGTGTATGTTTACTGTTAGACTGTGTGTTGAGCAACAATATTTTTATGCATCATAATTGCTTTTATTGACAAAGCAGGGGGCTAGCCATGGGCATCCCCTGTGAAAACTCATATGCCAACATAGTGTTGGCATATTGGGAGGATCAAGTAATATTCAAGGCAAACCATTTATGGAGGGGGTACCTGAGTTATTATGTCTGTTTTGTGGACGATGTCTTCCTGCTTTGGACAGGGACACAGGAACAGCTTCATGAGTTTGTTACCTACCTAGAAAGCACCACTGATTTTTTGAGGTTTAGCATTTCACTCTCAGATACAACTATAGATTTCTTAGATGCCCAAGTGATGAAAAACACAGAGCAATGGATTGAGACTGTGTTATATAGGAATGAATGCTGGAGAAATGCTCTCCTAGCCAATGATAGTATGCACCCCAGATATACATTTAATAGTATTGCTCAGAGACAATTTTTTTGAACATCTAGGTTATGTACTAATGATGAGACATATAGAGAGAAGTCTGCAGAACTGGTGGTAAACTTAAAAGCAAGGGGATATAATCAGAACATAATAAAGTGGGCATTTAATAAAAGTAAAGAAGAGAGGTTGAATAAAGCAAAACCCTGTTTTTCTGGAAATGCACAGGTGCATGACAGGGAGACTGATATAAGTAGGCAGTCCCTTAGAGTTACTTTGAATTATAGTAACAATGTGGGGGCATATGTGACATTATTTGCCAAAATTGGAAAACCTTATTAACCGATGACAGAATGAAGGCATTAATAACTCTGGAGCTCACATTTTGTTTCAAACATAGTAAGTATTTAAAGGATTTGCTTTGTGCAGACCAACAGGTGGTTAGGAAACCTGTCATGGGACGACAAGGGACATTCCCCTGTAGACATTGCAAAGCTTGCCAGTATATTAGACATAACAACGTATTCATTCATTCACTGTTTGGAAAGAGGTATTCATTGAAACAATACGCTGACTGTTTGACCAGCAATATTATATATTTGGCTGACTGCATGCAATGTTGTTCATTTTATGTCAGTAAAACGAATTGTAGATTGAAAGACAGGGTGTTGCAACATATGTCAGCTATACATACAGCTAATATACATAATGCTTTGTATCAGCATGTAAAGTAGTCCCCTGGGCATGTATTTTCTTTTATGGTTTTGCAGGTTATCCATACAATCGGGGGGGGGGGTGATTTGAGAAATATAACAGAATGTAGTGAAACTAGATGGATAATCAGTCTGGGTGCTGATTGAGTACCAGGCCAAAATGGTGTTATTACTATCAAGCCTTTTTTAAAATAAGAGGAGGGCTTTTTACTGAGTCTTTGATTGGCTGTTATGTATTTTAAAAGGTGTTCAAAACTTTGTATGTTGTCTGAAGAAGGGTTTTTCAAACCTGAAAGCACTAACCTACTGCATTTTATTAAACTACTGTTTTTTTATCAGCCTGGTGGTCCGGATCATTTGTTTTTGCTAGTGCTGTAATTAGGTTGGAATCTGTGGTGTGAGGGAGTTAATAGATTGTTAATAGATATTGTAGCAGTTGTGAATGAATGCATTTTTCCAAGATTTTAGAAAGGGCAGACAGTATGGCTTCTTCTTCTTCTCCTTTCGGCTTTTCCCGGTTAGGGGTCACCACAGCGGATCATCTGTCCACACACAGGATTGGCAGTGAACTTTTACAGTGTTGAGTTGCCAGCCCGGCGCCCAACCTTCCATAGAAGGCACACACACACTCATACCTAGGGCCAATTTAGAGTGTCCAATCCACCTACTGCATGTCTTTGGGATGTGGGAGGAAACCGGAGCACCCGGAGAAAACCCACGCGACCACAGGGAGGACATGCAAACTCCGCACAGAAGGCACCCCAGCCGAGGATCGAACCGGAGAACCTCTTGCTGTGAGGCGACAACGCTAACCGCTGCACCACCGTGGCCGCCCTGGCAGACAGTATGGCTATTGGATGATAATTAGATAGATCTGTTGATTTGCTGCCTTTGTGAAGTGGAATTATGTCAGCAGTTTTCCAGAGTTTGGGTGTTTTCTGTTCTGAGATAAAGCAGTTTATTAGCATGGTGACAGGGACTGAGATGGCATCGGCTGCTATTTTCAGGTATTCTGCTGGCAGGTTATCTGCAGCCAGTGTAGTTGGCTTGACTTTTTTAAGATATTTTTTTACAGTAGCAGTAGAGACTGGTTAAAAATTAAAGCTGTTGAGATTGTGAATTGGTGGGGGTAGAGGGGAGATGGGAGAGGAGTTAGTATTTATAAGTTGTAAAATGGATTCAGTAAAGTAGTTGTTAAACTGAGATGGAATATCATCGTTGGTATTGGATAAGTTTGGGGATAGAGTGGTGTTTTGACCTAGATGCAGTATTTTATTTATGGCTGACCAAAGTTTTTGGGAATGTTTCTGATGTTTTGCTTGGATGTTTCTATAATGGTCTTTTTTGTCCTGCCAGATCAGTTTTTTGGCTGAGTTTCTGAGCTCTAGGTATTTTTGACGTTTACAGTGGTTTTCTCCTTGGACCATTTTTTCCCAGGCTTTATCTCTTGCTTTTAGTAGTGATTTGGTTGTCTTAGTAAGCCAGGGAGTATAGTTGGGTTTAATCTGTAAGGTTCTGGGAAGGGCTAGTTTATTTAGGATGCTGATGAAGGTGGTGTTAAAGTATTGTACTGCTTCGTCTAAAAGGAGATAGTTAACTGGGTACCATTTGCAGTTTCTAAGTAAGGTTGTGAATTTTGAGGCATTAAAGTTTTTGGTATTATGGATTTGATGGTATTTGGGGGTTTTAGAAGGGTTTAGTAGTTGTCTTAGAAAAAAAGTTGGGAGGTGATCACTAAGACTGTTGGGTAGACAGACAGAAATGTGTGTGGTACTGGGATGGTTATTAAAGATCTAGTCTAGTACTGACTCTTTGTTAATTTTTTTATTGATTCTAGTTGGGGTTTTGATTAGTTGTGAATAGCCATGGAAGTTAATATAGCTTGTAAGGGTAGATGCGTTACAGGCATTCCAATCTATGTTAAAGTCCCCTGCTAAGATAGTTTCTTGAGGGAGGGTGATGGATGACCATTGTAATATATGTTCCATTGTAGGGATGTTGAGGCCATGTGGGATGTAGATGGCTATAGTATTTAGGGCTTTTTTTTTTTAGTTAAGATGGAGTTTGGTTAGTATTAGTTCTGCATTTTGGAAGTTTGGGGTATCCATGTTTAGACGTTCTAGAGAAAGGCTATTTTTAAATAGAATGGCTACCCCCACTTCTTTTTTCTGTCTATTCTGCGAATATTATAACCAGGGCGTGCTATTTCATTGTCACTGATATCTGGTTTGAGCCAGGTTTATGTTAGCAGGACAATGACGGGGTGGTAGAGAGTTCGGGTAGCATGAAGTTCATGTATTTTATGAAGAATACTTCTAAGGTTGATGTTTAGTATTAGAAGGTCTGAACTTTTTCTGTTAAGGTTGGATGGAGGGTGGAGTTGACAGTTAGGGTTGGTTGAAAGGATAATGGGTCCTCCAGAAGATGCATCATATATTCTCCCTATTTGAAAATTTAGGGAAAACGCAGGTAAATTGATGATGTGATACATTAGGCAGAAAAGATGGATTTGTGCACAAAGAGACCCTATCTTTATGGAGGATCAAGTGTGGAGATCTTGCAGAGAAGGCTTGGAGTTCAGATACTCATTAAGCAGAGGTAATAGTGGCCAGAAAAATTATTTTCTAGGATAAAAATGTAAGGTCAATCTTAGTGGAAGGCTCAAAGGGAGATTGGGTAAGAGCCTGTAATAGAATAGTCAAATCCCAAGCAGGAGTAGGAATTTAACTGGGGACCTGAATAAAGAGGTGCCTTTAGGAAAGACCTTGCATAATCTTGGGAAGCCATAGAAGAATGATTCGCTCCTGCATGAAAATTTGAAATGGCCACTAGTTGAATTTTGATAGTAGAGTAGCTCACCCCATTGTTAAAAATGGAGGCCAAAAAAGATGAGAACTGCTGAGACTGAGGTGAAGTAAGGATCCAAGTCTCTCTGAAGGGCCTAGAGTGAAAATCATTTCCATTTACTCAACTATATTTTCCTGGTAGAAAGCTTCTGAGAGGATAAAAGAATCTGTCAAACTGGAGATAAATGCCTGGACTGTCTAGACATCAATGGAGCTGGAGAAATCATGCAGGTAACTTGAGGCCTTTGATGTCTGGATATTGCATCTCTATCTGGTGAGATAATAGGTCTGGATGTGGATCTAGTATCCAAGGAGGATAAATAATGTGAGCCCAGAGGAAGGGAGACCAGACCTGATGAGGTCAAAAGGGTGCAATAAAGATGACTGTGCTGTTTAACAGGGATGCTTTCTGTAGTTGTTTAGGATTGGTTTAATGTGGAATAAGCATAAAGACAACCCGAGGGTCAATCATGGACCAGAGCATCTCTCAGTGACTCACCCCGTGGATGGACCAAGACTGGGAGTGACGCAAGTGCTGGGGGTAGTCAAACCACTGGAGTTGTTTTGGTGAATGGCAGTGATGAGATTTGTAGGGTTGGGTACTAGCAAATGTTGCAATACTATAGTATGATTAACAGAGTTTAGTCAAAAGGGTAGATTGTAGATGTGAAAAGATGGGGGAAGTATAAAGTAGACATGGAAGTAGAAAGGCCTGAGCTAGTTTCTACCTAGAGTCAGGGGCTAGGTATTTTTTTTATGTCTGTAGAGTAGGACATGTTTTTGACTGGTCTTTTTAATACAGTGCTGAATATGGATGTCAAATTTTAATTGGTCATAGATAATAACATTATCAATGACCAATTAAAATTTGATACCCATATTCAATACCATCATACAACCTGACCCACATACTAAACTTCTTGTATGATGGTATTGTTGGGAGAAGAAATGGTGAAGGTTGATTTGAGGTTAGAGAGGGTTTTTGGAAAAAGGAGTAGTAGCTTTGTCTTTTTGGGATTTAGAATTAGTTGGTTGTCATTTAGCCATTTTTCTACAAATAGGAAGCTATGCTGAGTAGTAGAGAGGAGGTTAGACAAACTGTCAGAGCAGGTAATAAGGGTAGAGTCATCCGCATAGTGTACCAGGGAGGATGCTGTACAGGAAGTATGCAGGTGGTCTGTGAAAATATTATAGAGTAAAGGGTCAAGAATCGAGCCTTGAGGCACCCCAGTTTGGAATGGTTAGTAAGAGGAGCAGGTAGCCTGCCATCTTACTGATTGTTGTCTATTAGTGAGATACCTAGTGAACCATTTACTAGTAGAGGGAGATTAGTTTTGAAGTTTGGAGTGTGATAAGGTATTGAATGCTTTAGAAAGGTCAAGAAAGAGGCAAGAAATCAGTACATTTTTGTCCATGGCTTCAGCAATGGTTTGACTAAAGAACAGTAGGGCAGTAGATGTACTATGATGGGGTGTGAAGCCATCTTGTGTAGGGGTTAGGAGGTTATTGTCTAGAAGGTACTTAATAAGCTGTCTGTGAATGGATTTTTCAAGGAGTTTGGATAGCGGAGAGAGAGAATAGCAATAGGTTTGTAGTTGGATGGTTCATTGCTGTTGCCTCCCTTGTGTAACAGAATAATAAAGAATGATTTCCATATATTTGGGATGGTGGATTCATGAATAGATATAGTGATCAGGACAGTGATGGGGTAGGCTATTGAGTGAATGGCTATTTTAAGAAAGGGGGGAAGACTGTCAGAAGAGGGGGAACATGGGTTCAGCTTAAGCAGGAAAGATTTGATGTAAGATGTCAGGACGGGGTCAAGGTTGAAAGAGGGAGTATTGGTGAGATGTGGAGTGGGGGATGTGTGTTTATTGTTATGACCATTGTGGGTGAGTTTTTGAATAGATTCAATTAAATATGAACTTAGAAGAGTGGCAATTTCAAGGGAGGGTTTGTTGGGGTAGGATTTGGGGTAGAAGGGTTGCCTGGGTGTAGGCTCTTATTAATAGAGCGCCAGAATTCTTTGGGTTAGACTTATGGGTGAGCTGGGCATTGGAGTAGAATTTTTTCTTATTTGTATCAATGTGTTTTTAGCCAGTTTACATAGTTATTTACAGGTTTGGAGATGAGAAGGTGATTTAGTTTTATTCCATTGTTTCCAGGTGCTGTCTCTTTTTTCCATAAAAGTGAGTGTATCTTTTGAGAGCCAGGGGATGTGAGTTGTTTTGATTCTTACTTTTCTGAGAAGTGCTAGGGAGTCAAGGATGGAGAGAAAAGTGCAATTGAAATGAAGGACAGCATCATTTAGAGGAGTGTGTTTCAGAATTGACCACTCTATAGAGTTTAGCATGTGATTAAAGGTCTCACTGTTAAAAGTGGAGAGATTGTGACAATCTTTATAGAGCTAGTATTTAGGTATCTGAAAAGTGTACCTAAGAACTCGGATAGGAAGGTGGTGGCTAAGGGAGCCTGGTAGGGTAGTAGGGTTTTGATGCAGGTTAAGGTCAGTTGTTAGGATCCAGTCAAGAGTAGAGGTACTATTATTATTTTTGTTGAATCTAGTATGTATAGTAAGCAGCTGATGAAAGCCATGTAGATTGATGGTGAGAGATGGCCTGGTTGTAGATAGTTTTAGCCAGTCGATGTTAACGCCTTCTAATAGAATGGCTTCATAGCTGATATTGCGTGATACCCATGAGAGTATGGATTCGAGGATGGGAATATTATTACCTGGTGGGATATAGACAGCAGCTAAGGTAAATTTCTTCTGTGGGTTAACGTGAAAGTTTAGGATAAGTAGTTTGGTGGGGTAGATATTTGAATGGGTTATGGGTATGAGGGAATAGATTGAGATGTTTGGAGTACATAATGGCAACACCACCATCTTTCCTAACCTTTCTGTCTTGCCGGTAGATGTCCAAAATGCCCAGATATCACCAATAAGTGACAATGATACTCCGATGACCGTGAAGACTTTATTTCATACAAAAACACAAACGTTAAGTGCTTTCACCCAGCTAAATTGTGCTTCAAATATTGTAATGGGGGGTGGATGTCAGAATTTGAGATGTGGAGCTTTAACCATGTTTCAGATAGGGTTAGGTTGTGTGGGGAATGGATGGTAATGTGGGAGTATAGTGCTGTGGTTTTATTCGGGAGGCTCTGTATGTTAATTGAGTATATATTAAAATGTTTTTAATTGGGGGAAAGGGAAACTGTTGAGACTGTTGGCTGTTGGGAAGGTGAAGGAAGTTGTAGGAAAAGTAGGACCTGATTGGGGTGGATATCCCCATCAATTAGAAGTGTGTTTTGCAGCGGGGGTAGTTTGGAGTGGTACTGGTAGTGGTTGTGACATAAGTATTTTAGCTTTATCATAGGTGGTAAGGGAGTGTGTGCTAAGATTTTGTGTTTGTGTAGTTAGGTAGGGGAGATGTTGAATAAAGATGGTGCGATAAAGCATGTGTAGGATGATTCTTTTATTGAATGGAGAGTGTAATAGTAGTTGCAGGTTCAAAATGGTGGAGTTGTGACTGGTAGAAGGTGAGTGAAATAAGAAAGTAAAGTAACGGGGTTAGGAGGTAGATTATAGCCATGATATAAGTTAGAGTTGTAAGAAGCAGCAGTAATCTGATAAGACGTAGTGTAAAGGGAAAATGTCAGGGCTGTGCAAGGTCGACGAGCAAGGATAGGGTAATTGAATGAGGAGGGTTGGTTTTTGCATTTGGGTAGATAATAGAAATTAAATGAACATGGGGGTAAGTGGGAATGGGGGTAGGGTAGGGGAGTGGAGTGAGCCTGAGCACAGCAAGGGCAAATAGAGTGGGAATACACCCTGTTTGAGGATTGTAAAGTTCCCCTAAGAAAACAATCAGTAAGAGTACACCACATGTAGAGGTTCCATACTGCTTACTAGTCTGCAATGGTGGTTTTTATTCTTTTTACACTATGTAGCAAAAGATAAAATTGGCTTGAGACTTTGCAGTTTTGATTGGTGTATAATTAGTGAAGAATAAGTATTGAGAGGTAGGAATTGAAGGCTATGCCTCTAGTTAGAGGGGCTCATTACTATAACATAACAGAGCAGATAAGTAAAGCAAAATGTATCAACACTGAAATGGTTGAAAAGGGTGGGGAGGGCTAAGAGGAAGATTTGCAGCTGCCACCCCTGGGGTATGTGTTCTAGCTGATTGTAACAGGTTTTAACAAGGTATAACAGTATTCACAAAAGCAGGTACCTACACTGCCCCTATGTGGCAACAGCAGGGTTCCTGGAGTTACAGCTGAGGCTGCAGTCTTTATTTTTTGATAATTATTGGTTAGAGTTTCCTTTGCTTTTAGCTGGAGTGAGAGGAGTCCTCACTTGCACAAGTGGGGGGGGGGACACCCAAGGTGACCAGGTGTTCAGTGGCATTAAAAGTTGCAAAGAAGACAAAAGGAACAAATATAAGACTAAAATCAACAAAGTAAGGACATCAAAATAAGCATAAACATAATAAATATTGTACCGAAAGTAGAAGGAGTTGACATAGCCCATTAAAAATCATCAAAAAAAAATAGTAGAAAATACATTGGGTATTTCCTCCCACTCTTTGATTGAGAGACCACTGGTTAGGCATCAAAATGGGCCTGCTTAGTCTGTCTGAAAGTCAATTGGTTTTCCCTGATAAAAAAGAAAAGAAAATGACCAGAAGAGATCACACATTGCCATACACTCATTGCTTCTTGACATAACAAGTAAGATCTGGTTCCACCCTGTTTATTGATATACCAGACTACTGACATGTTGTCAGTATGTATAGTAATCATGCCTGGTTCCACCCTGTTTATTGATATACCAGACTACTGACATGTTGTCAGTATGTATAGTAATCATGCCTGGAGGTAGAACATCTTGAAAGGCCTGCAATGTTAGTAAAACAGCTTTCATCTGCAGGACACTGATCTGCAGATTGGCTTCTTCCAGGGACCATGGACCTTGGGCTGTTCTTCACAAGAAATGCCCCCCCACACCCAATTTGGGAGATGTCTGTGGTGACAGTGGCTACTGGCTGATGGAAAGCGAAGGGATAATTTTGAAAGAGTTATTCTGAATGAATCCATCAGAGAACATGTTCTTTGCAAACTTTGGAAATCTTGACTTGGTTGCTTACAGGATGCAGAAGTATAGGCCACTGAACAGAAAGAGTCCATTGAAGAACTTGGAACTGATACCTGGCTAACAGGACTAGAGTTATTGCACCTGCCATTGATTCTAACAATTGGAGGAGTAGTCTTTCTGTTGAATAAGGAAGGGGGATTACCATCATAACCTGACACCTGAGAGCATTATGTGGTTGGCCGTGTCTAGATGAGCACCTATGAACTCCAGGGTCTGAGTAGGGGTAAGTTGTGATTTGATGTAATTTACAGTGATGCTCAAAAACACATAATTGAAGCAAGTAATCCTTCACTTGAATCAAGAGATGCCTGGATGGGGTGGTCAGGAGCCATTTGTATAGATAAAGAAACACCTGGAATCCCAGCAGTCTCAAATGAGCCACTACCACCACTGTCATGCATTTGGTGAACATCCTAGGGGCTGTGGTGAGTCCAAAGGGCAGTACTCTCAACTGGTAATGACTGGCTCCCAGCTGGAAGTGCCAGTATCTTCTGGAGTGCCTGTTCATTTGATATGATAGTACATATCTTAAGATCTATCAAGCCCATCCAGTCATCCTTTCATAGAAGAGATAAAATGGACTGAACTGTGACCATCTGGAACTTCGAGTATTTTACATACTGGCTGAGTCTGTTGAGATCCTGAATTGTCCTCAAGTCTCGTGTCTTCTTTGGCACTAAAATTAATTTTAAGTAAGTTCTGGATACTTGCTGGTCTTGTGGGACTTTATAGATGACTTTCTTTTCACAAATTTTCTATTTCCAAGGGTACAGCCTCCATCTGATTGGTTGGAATATCAGGATTTTCATTTTTATTGGGGGGAGCTGGGAAAATGGTATAAAAATAACATCTGTATATGATTTTCTGCACCCAAGTGTCTTTTGTGATGGATGCTCACGCTTCTGGGTAAAGAGATAATCCCCCCAACTGCCTCCAAATTGCAGCAATTGGGTAATCCTTCAGGAGCTCTAGTAAGGTCTGTTAGAGAAGGTATCACCAAAGCCCTGGTTCTGTGGGCCACTTCTGCTGCAATGACAGTGTCTTTTATAAGAGTTTTCCCCTCTGCCTCGGAAAGAACTATCTTCTCATGATTCCTGGAAAGGCCATTGGGACTTGCAGAACCACATCTTTCTACTACCTCATTGATTCCTGGAGACAAATCTCTGAGGAGTGGAAAATTGAATCCCAATGGCAGACAGAGTCTTTCTGTCTTGTTCACATTGGAAAGTGTTTCTTTAACTTTGGGGCCAAACAAAGATGATCAAAGGGAGCACTGTGTAGTGAAGACATAAAGGACTCCACAAAATCATGCAATTACATCCAAGCATGCCTCCTGACCACTATGCCTGAACCTGCAGCCCTAGAGGTACCCTCAGCAATGTGAGAGATTAACCTTATGGATGTATTGGAGATGGACTCTAGGGTGGCCAGTTGTGAAGAAACTTTCTTCTGGTTTTTCACATACATGGACACTGTAAGAGATTTGGAAAGCTCCTTAATCAAATCTCTTTGTAGCCTGGTGAAATGTGTCAAATAGTTCAACGGCTGAAGGACAAAGGTCACTAAGGCATAAACGAACTTGCCAAACCTGTCCAATGCCCTTGATTCACTATTAGGATGGTAAACAGATGAACTCTGTTCTGCAAGCTCTCTCTAGCTGGCTGCCACCACCACCATGGCTTCTATAGGGACTTCCTTGCTCCAGTGGGCCCTATCTTTAGGAGCTAGAAACTTGTCACGTCTCTTAAGGATATGTTCTGTTGTATCAAGTTCCTACCATGCTCAGCAGGAGATAAGATCAGTTAACTCATCAGCCAGAGGGAACACCCAAGATGTAGCTGGTCCAGCTCCAGAAGCCTCCAGAAACACTGACTCCTCTTGGGAAGGGATATCAGAGGACTGTCCACCTCTCTGTTTATGGAGCTCTAGACATCATCAGTTCGAGATCTGGGGGACTCTTCCCCTTCATCGAAATCAGTGCCTTCAGTGACAGATTCCTGAGGAGAATCTAAGTGACTCCATTTGCATGTTCTCTTCCTAGGGACCTCATCAGTAGGATGGTCTGATGAAGTATTGGAAGAAGGTGGAGAGTCCTGTATGAGGATGGGATGACGGCTTCTACAGGCTGCATGTAAAGGTGAGGTAGGCATGATAGGGTCAGAGCTCAGAATCAGTAGAAGGATGGTATGATCTGAAGAGGGCAAGGATGTCCTTTCTTTGGGTAAAGAGAATGCTGTCTCCACAACCTCAAAGGCAGAAGGTCCAGAAGACACAGCAGCCAATTGCATAGGAGCAGAAGCCACTGGTGCCAACCACTGTAATCCCATGGGATCCTACCTTGAAGAAGGAGTCAGAGCTGAGCTATCTAAAGCTGAAGCGTTGAGAAGCAAGAATGGCTACAAAAGCCTCCAAGTAGATCCCAAACCCTCCAGAACCAGCACCAATACTTCAGCTCTGAGAGTCTTCCTGCTCCAAGTAGGTCAGAGCTGGATGATTCAGGGGAATAGTCTGAGTCAAAGAACAAGTGGTTTTCAGATCTGACAAAGACATCTTCGAAGATCTCAGATCCAAGTACTTGAAAATCACTGGTCAGATCAGAGAAGGAGAAGCAATGTGATTTTGAGATGGAGGGCAGTTGCACAGGTCCAATGGGAGATGGAGCCAGAATGACCCTCATTTGCATCAGAACCGAAAAACTTCCCCATCATCCTATCCACCTCTGCCTCAGACAAGCTTCTAGAAGACCTAAGGGATGAAGTAGTAGATGGTGACCTGAAAGATTTTCTAGGTATCTCCTGTATGAGGGGTGAATGAAGCCAAGCAGATATCACATCCAGAGTGAAAAAGGAGATCAGATCGGAGGAGACTTAGGTCTTGACATAGTAGGATCTTAGGAAGCCATTGGATCTGAGGTTTTGGTCACTTTAGCCAGGGGCTCAGAAGTTGGATCTGAATGGAAAGAGTGGTCAGAGGTCTGTTTCCTGGACTCCTTTTCTTTAGGATCTGAGTCAGGCTTTCCTTTGTGTGTTTTACTAGAGGGAGTTTGAGCCCCAGTTGAGACAGAAACAGAAGAAAGAAGCAAACCTTTCAGTACAAGATTATTCCTTCTGGTACTTAAAGCACAGAAAATGAACCCCAAACAAATTGAACAGTCCATGTCTAAATGGGCAGCACCCGAGACAATATACACACTCTTTGTGGGCATCTGAGTTAGGGATCTTATGCACACAGGAGGTGCACCTTTTAAAACCAATAGGTTTGTCAGCCATAACAAGAAGCTAAACTACTTCTACAACCAAAAATCAATGAAAAGGGAAAATGGTAACTTATTTTTTTAGCAGAAGAAATAAGGAAAATACCAGTAATGGTATGCAAGGGATACCCTAAAAGCGAGTAAGTAAAAGGAGGAATGGTATCAACAATGGTATGAAGACGGTACCCTGAATGGGTAGAAAGGCCTAATAGAGGACAGAAAAAGAGAAAAAGGGAAGACAATAGGTAGAAAGGCAAATAAGTACTATCTAAGAGTAAAGAAAGGATGAGGGAAGCAAATTAACTGCAGAGAAACTTCACAAAAAGGATACAACACTATCTCTTATCACCCAAATGCTTAAGAGCAGTAATCTGCATCTGAACGATAAG
The DNA here is from genome assembly GCF_019279795.1 of Protopterus annectens. Lineage (NCBI taxonomy): Eukaryota > Metazoa > Chordata > Ceratodontiformes > Protopteridae > Protopterus > Protopterus annectens. The sequence continues at coordinate 781,224,507 of NC_056731.1, forward strand.
GCAGCAAACAAGATTTGAGGTGTAACAGGAGAGTGGGGCATTGTGGGTAAAGGGAGGAGCTCAAGAACTGGATCCATGAGTCTGGTAAAACCAGCTGAGTTGAATTCAATGTCTGATCTAAGACTTATCAGTTGAATAATGAATGGAAATGACAATATCAAATCGTGGGTTATGTGTCTTTTGACCAATTTGGGCTTCCAGATAAATATTGCAAAACCCTCTTTGACTCTGTCTCTCAGGATTGTATTTCTGCGATATCTTATAGGTTCTTCTCTTCAAACGACCTAATTAACACAAAACAAGGTGGTTCTTTCTCTGGACTTTTTCCTGAACTTCTCCAATCAGTCTCAAACTTCCGCAGGAGAATTTCTCAGGATCCTAGTGTTTATGGCTTCTACGATTCTCATGATACCTCATGCTAGATTACACATATGGAGGGACACAGAGCCAGCATTTGCATTCAATGGAGTATCAAATTCCAGTTTTGGCCTTCATGAAAAGGGAACTGCATTGGTAGAGACAACGTATTCAATTAAACCCAGCTCTTCCCTTATGTCCTCAGACCCCACTACAGACACATCAGATTTTGCATAGGGAACAATTTCCAGAGGGAAAAAGGTGCAAGAATTGTGGAATCCTTCAGATAGACCAATCACATAATCTGAGAAAGACATTGGCTGTAATCTGTGCCTTGAAGTGTCTCAATAACCTTTGGTCCCCAAGACCTCTTCTAGTGATTAAAGACAAAACCACAGTCATGTGGTATATCAGCAAGCATGCAGATACAGCACTGTAACTGTCAACTGTCTAGAGACTTGCATAATGTCCCTCATTTCCTACTTATTTCTGTCTTGTCTCATAATTTTTTTTATAAAATGTCTTGTCTAAAAAAACACAGAGACAGAGGTACAAACCACAAAGAGAGATCCCTCTTCATCACTATACTGGTGTACTGCACAAACATGTTGATATAGGTGCCATACATATGTGCAGTACATCAGTTTTGACCGTTGAAGGTGCAAAAACACTACAGTCATGGTATACAATCACATTATTTAAGAAAGGTAAGCAATTTCTTTTGTTCTTAAATAATGTGAAAGTATAATAGCAATAACCCACTTCTGTTTGTGGGTATATCAGGATTTATTGATGGCTGGCTTTGTCTAATTATTCAAGCTTCACCTTTGTGATCCAACCACATCAACTGTGGGTACTGATATTCCCACTAACAGTCATGGTTATTTCTAAAATTCACTCCTTGCCTGACATCGATGTCTCTGATAGAGGCAGCCATTAAAGCATGCCCTAATGAACATACAGTGGCCTGACTTTTTTCTGTTGGGTTCTGCTTGATTTAGAACGAGCATGCTGATTGTGTTGCCCAATCTGCATGTGCATTTCGGAAAACTAATTTTCCTTTATTGTATAATTTTTAATATCCCATGCACTAGTCCAAGTTGCACTTGAATAGGGTTAGGGAAGTGCTCTGCTTCCCATGAATAGGAAGCCTATTCCAGAGAATGAGGATTCTCTGAGATACATACCTATCACTCCAACATGTCCTATTTAAGTCACAAGTAAAGTTTAAATCCTTAAATTGAGTAGTTCTTTTGCTGTTCATTTTGAAGATAAGCAAAAGATCCATCAGGGTGGGATCCAAGGATGCCTTGCTTCCCAGGTTTGAATCTCCGATCAGAGTATAAAGCTAGGGCTTTGAGACAATCTGCATAGGACATTGTGTTTATACTCTGTATTATTTCTGTGAGGAGCCTCTGTGGATGCTCTAGTTGTTGCATTTGTGCCTGGGCAGGTACATACTGAAGGAGGCATCATACTCAATGATGGGTCTGATGAGGACTAAGTACAATGGCACAATGAATTCTCTAGACCTAAATGTCATGCCCTTACATACAAGCTCAGTGACATGGAATGATTTTCTTACTTAGACACGTCAAGTTAAAAGGGAGGTTACTATCTACATCAGTTCCCAAATACCTGACTATTGCGCAAACCTTTAAGAGTGTTTTATTAATGAGGTAGTTTCACTGGGTGGCTGACTTCCCAAAAGGTACTATTATACATTTCTTGGCATTGAGTTTTAAGCCATGGCTTTGGCACCAGTTATTTGTCTGTGTTAGATTCCTGTTGGATGTTAGTATGTTGGGGGTTTCTACAGTTGCAAACTTAGTATACCAAAGGCCTTGACATTGGCATTGACTTTTGAAAAAATAGATGCCAAAGAGGAGCGGACCCAGCACAGAGCCCTGAAGGATTCCACATGTGACCAGCCTCTTTTTTGAGGTGGTCTATCCAGTCCTGATTTTCTGAGTCCTGTTTGTGAGTTAGCTGTATACATCACAACTGTCCAGATTTTTGCAGAATGTCCAGATTTTTGCTTCCTATTTTTGTTTTTTGTGGTTTTCGAGCAAACCACTGGGATGCTCTGAGGATTGAAGTCACTAAATAATGACATAAATTTGAGTTTCAGACTTCATATCCTTCAGAAAAATGCATGGTAACACAAATCTTGTTATTCTAGCAACTTTCTAAATGTATAAGTATAATATTTAAAATTTGCACCTATTTTTAGGCCTTTGTTCCCCTGTGTGGTCAAGGTTTGTCCAGATTTTTGAGCTAAGAGGTTGAGAGGTATGGTTGGCTATCCAGTGAGTTACATAAGAGTTTATGCCTACTTCTGAGAGCTCGTTTATAATGTCTTAGTGAGGCATTGTATCATATGCCTTAGCTAGGGTAAGGTAGGCAGTACGCACCATTTTAACCTCATCTGTTGCCTTGCTGACCTTTTCAAAGAAGTCCACAAGGTTCAATAGGCATGACTTACTTTTGATGAAACTAACTGAGTTGGGTCTAGTGTCTAAATGTTTTCTATGATGTTTTTAATCATTTCCATGATATTTCTCTCCATGGCTTTGCATGTAAGACTAGTCAGACTAATAGGTCTATAGTTCCTGGTATCCATTGATGGCCCACCCTTGTGCAAAGGGATGACTGTTGTAGACCTTCATTTGCGTGACAGGAAGCCTGTGCAGAGGATATGACTGAACAGTAACTCCAGTAGCCCTGACAGATGATATTTCAGGCTATTTAGGAGGAATTCTGCGATATTATTAGGGCCCATCAAAGCTGTATTCTTGGCTTTAAAGCATACATCTAAGACCTGCTCCCTACTGATAGATGGGTTATGTTAAGTGGTATTTCCTGGGGGAAGGCTGGTAGTGAGAGGTGGGTAAAGCTGGAACTGAATTTGTCGGCCAGAAGAGTTACTATATTTCCTGGTTCTCTGAACATTGCTCCATTTATCAACAGTTCAGCACACTGTTGTGTGCTGCCTTTTAGGTTTTGAACATAGCTAAAAAAGGCTTTATGGTTGCCCTTGGCCTGGAATACGATCTTTACCTCAAAATTTGCTTTGTTGGACTTAATTAGACCTCTTAGTTATCTATTCAGTTTTATGAAAGAGTTTTTATCTTTTTTGGTGTTTGTAATTTTAGCTATGACATTTTTCCTTTTGTTGTACAACCTGTTTCAATTCCATCAGGGTGGTTTGTTTTTTCAGTTAGTTTTGGGCTTACTTCTCATAGGAAAAAAACATGAAGAGACCAGCATACAATGGCACCAGATAATACTTTAATAAAAGTATTCTTTAAAAGACAAACCAGTTTTGGCTGAATCAATACAAAGTCTTCATCAGTGTCACACAGAATACTTTTATTAAAGTATTATCTGGTGCCATTGTATGCTGGTCTCTTCATGTTTTTTTGGAATGTTTTTCTTATTTTGAGACCTTGCAGCTGCCGTACTTGCAGAGTTTCTGTAGTCTGTGTTCCTTACTTCTCATAGGCACAGCAGCCTCTATGCAATCATTTATGTTATACAGAGCTTCTGTGAATGTTTCTACATAGGCTGCTGTGTTGTCTGTTTTTGAAGAGGCCTGAAATTTTGACAGGTTACAACTTAATAAAAAGTAGTCTGCCCCGGAATAGTTTCTAACTGTTACAGGGTTTGTTGGGAATACAGAGTTGTTTCTTTTTTCAAAAGATACTGGCTTGTGGTCTATCCTTACCAGAAAGGACACAACAATGGGGTGGGTGCAGCATTCTCCCATATTTGTGAGTACTAAGTCTAGTATATTTATATCTGTAGTAGGTGCATACACTAACTAGACCAGAGTGTTTATGCTTACAAAGTCTAAAACTCTATGTGCCTGCAGACTTGAGGTTGTATAGATTCCCAGTTTATAGAGGGATAAATTCCTCCATGAATATAGTATTTGGATGAATGGTGAGTGTCTCCAAAAGGTCTAAGTATGGGTTTCATGGGACATAGAGGGTGACTTATAGCTTGCTAGGATATGGTATGAGACTTTGTCTATGGTAATCTGGAAGTGGAGGAACTCCAGTGCATCATCCTGTTTAAACAACCAAGAGGCATGCTTTTTATTGATGTAGATCAAGAACCTCCATTTTTAATCAGTGTCTGTGCAGTTGCTGGTCTAAATGTGTGGAAGGCACTGAAGTCTTGCACTTCCAAGGTACTCAATGTAACTTTAAACCATGTTGCAGTTACTGCACATATATCCTCATTTTGATTTCCGAGATGAGGAGAGTTTGGAGGGAGTGGAGCTTCTTGTTTAGACTCCTGGCATTGAACAGTGACACCTTTAGGTTTCCTTGGGTAGATATTGCTATGTTGGAAGGTTTGTCAATTTGCCATTGCCCGAAAAAGGCTGTATGGGGGGAAAACAATGTTTTAGACAATATTTGAAAGCCTATAGTGGACATGTGTAGCCCATCCTTAACAAGGCAACATGGTTTGTTAACCATGTCCTCTCATGCTGACAAATATTACATCCCCCAAAAATGACACTAAAAACTTTACAATTATTAAAGTAAATTGTCTTCTGTTCATGTTGTGGTATCATCCTTGGTGAAGGTAGAATGTTGCACAATGTTAGGCACATACCAGCCTGGGACACATAGTCTGAGAGCTCCATAATGTCTCTCTTCATATAATCTAGAGAGGTATGTCTCAGGTCATTTACACCTACATGGAATTTGACTGCAACACATGTGTACCTGTGGTTCAATGACCTGAATGAATGTGTAACTTGAAACGGGATCCTAGCCCCTGATAGGCAAACTGTTCAGACTGCTGAGTGGGCTATCAGTATGTCATATAATGGAGTATCATATGACTAGAGTCCTGGGTAGTGTATCGGCTTGTCTTAATGGCTTGGTAGTTGATGCTCCACTGGGTAAGGCTGTATGCGCAGTGTGACATATTGTCTCTTTTGAGTGATTTTGTATTGCTTGATTGCTTTTACAGGTGGAATGTCTTGGAGGTCTTTGGGGTTTGGGAAGATTGCAGTTAAGTGCCTCAGCATAGCTAGGTCTATATGGGGGTACGTACTATGTGTGCTGGGTGTGGTGTATGTGTATCTGATAATTAGATTGTTATTATAAATGTTTGTATGCAAGAGTTTTTCCTCCAGAGACATTGTGTATCTATATGTCTCACATACCGTATTTGTTTTTTGAGGATTAAATTGTTGCCAGTGAACATTACACAATTGTTACTCTGTCTCAATATTCCCATAACTGCTAACCTAACTGCTGAAAATTGGGAAAGTGCATATCAGGTCCTTTATTGGCTGAACTAGTAGATTGAGGTGCTCGAGGGGTTAATATTGTGTTGACTAAGGGTGCTTTCAGAGCTAGAGACTAGAATAGGCAATATAATTCTAAATTCAAGGGGGTGCTCCTCAACAAGCAAACTAGCTTCTCTTTGCTACTCAGCAAGCAAAGTAGTTTCTCTACACTCACCAAAATTTCGTTTCTGTTTGTGTCTATACATGGTATTACTAACCACCACTGCATGATGAGAAACAGGTTTGTAAATGAGTCAAAATCACACTGGCACTTAAAACATAGAAAATTGGCTTCTAAGCCCTCTGACCAATAAAATGACTACACTTAACAGCTTTCTTGTGATTCCCAACTCAGATAGACTAGGCTACCAGCTACTGCCAGTAGATGGTATATCCCAGTCCTCTGATTGTAAATATACCAAAAAGTTGCTCAAAAGTGTAATGCTTCAAAAAAAAAACTTAAACTACCTTGACAAGGGAATATAAAGTATTAGGGACCTTTAAACTTATTTAAAGACAAATTTAGCAAAAATAAAGCAGTAGCACTCTACAAAAGTTAACTGAAATGCAAAATAGTAAAATAAATCTGTTATCTGCCAAGAATAGAGCAGCATTAATTGAGGGCCCTGTCAGAGTTGGCAAGGTAACTAAGTAGACGGGATTGCTAGGAAAATGAGCAGGAGACAATTTGCAGTCAGGGAGGTTTACTCAAGAGCAATACTAGTTTGCTGGATGGGCACTCAATATTATAGATATATGGAAAACAATGGGTGGGGAGTTTAAATAGCTTACACAACACACAATAGCAAAGAAAGAGGTGAAGGAGGGACTTTCGAAGTCAGACTACCATAAGGGGGTAGAAGCCAGAAACACACAACCTTTTAAAACAACAATAAGAAAAGAGTGAGGCAGTTGCAGAAAAAAAGAAACACTGTATCTGATGAAGTCTGATTGGTGAAAGTGCTCATTACTTTGAATAAACCGGACAACTTAAAAATCAGAGAATTGCTTTGTGTTTTCATTGCTTGATTTTGAGAATGTGTACATTCCACTCTGGTTATCTGTCTACCTGGAAAATACCTACAGAAATACAACCGTGAATTACTTTGAACAAAGATGACTCTGAGGTAAAGGTCAATGACTCCATGTAGGATATAATTTCAGAAATTTTGGCTTAATGTCTTACTGGGGACTGGGACAGACACAGAGAACAGGAGAAAACAATAGCAAAGTAAACAAAAACACACTGGAATATAACTTTAAGCACGTACATGGTAAGCAGAATATAAGTAAATGACAAGCAGAATATAAGACTCTAGCAGCAAACCTAGAATATAAACAGCCATGAAAGCACTAAAGCACAAATCCTGGAGTAGAATTCACAATATTACCACTAGTGCAATCCCACAACAGACTAAGGGACCTGACTATACAGAAAGTTACTGGTTACACTGTTTATAGAAAAACATGCAGTAATAAATAACTAAATGAGGTTCAAATCTAGTAGTAGTTCACAGCCATAACAGCAAATAAAACTACAAGACTAAGGCACCAGACAGGGGTCAAAGGACAAACATCTAGCTTTACAAGTAATTCTACTTTGGAAAAATGCAGTAATAAATGACTAAATAAGGCTCAGATCTGGCAGTAGTTCACAGTTTTGCCACAACTGCAAATGAAACATATGATGGAGGCCCCAGACAGAGTTCAAACTACAAACAGCTAGCTTTTGCTAGTAGTTCTACTTATGGAGATATAAGTGCAATATAATGTACAAATAATGCTGAACTCTTGCAGTAATATACAAACTTTCCGCAACTGCAAATGAAGACTAAGGCCACAGAACAAACTAAAAAATGCAAACAGATAACTTTTGGCTAAAACATGGAAAAAAATCAGAAAAGTACAAAAAAGTATAACCACACAGATCATTATAAGTGCAACTTAAAATATTTAATATTTTTTTCTTTCCCTTTTGATGAAAAGCTTGTTTTTCACAATCCATGGCTTTCCACACCTCTTAGAGTTTAAATAAAATGCATTTCACAACTTTACACTGATGTCCAGGGTAATTCTTAAGATTCAAAAGGATACCCCACAAATAATTATGGTGACTCACTTTTCACCTAGGCAATATTAGTTTTTCCTTCTTCTGAAATTGGCTGAGGGCAATAACTACAAGCTTTCTCAAAAACTGAATTTACTCACACAAGACAGGGGGAGTTTGATAAATCCCAGTTTCAACAAACTTCACCTGACTACCTGGATGATTCAGTTTTAATACATTTTAGGCACTCAAGGGTATGCAGCAGGTACTAAAGGAGGCAATAAAGCCTGCTGCTAGAAAATCTTGTGTTGTTAAGTAGAAGCAATTTTCTAATTGGTGCCTAACCAACAACCAGGGGCCCATCAGGGATTTTATACCTCTGGTGCTTAAATATCTGTGTGTGTCACTTATTTGTCTATAAAGGTTTATCTTATGACCATTTCAGCATGTTTGTACACGGATCCTCTTCTTTATTCCCTGTTTATTATGAAACAGTTTCTGAAAGGACTTTTATACCTGGAAATGGAATGTTCCACTCTGGAATCTCAACTATGTGTAAGAGATGTGACTAACATCTTTTGAACCTGCCCAACAAGCTGATTTAAGGTTCATACCTTAGAAAACTGTTCTAGTCACTGCTCTGATATCTGTAAGATGTTTATCTGAGTTGCAAATTTGCATGGTGGATGAACTCATATTTCCACAGGGATAGGGTATCTTTAAGAACAAACTCCCTCATTCACATCAAAGTTTTCCTAGTTTCCTTTGAACCATACCAGCAATCTCCCAGTTTTCTATCCAGAACACACACACACACAAAAAAAGGAATACTGATTCTGCATAATTTGGATGTGCATAGAAAGCTCAAGTTCTATCTTGATAGAACTCAGCCCTTTAGAAAAGATGATCTGCTATTTATTTATTTTTATCAAGGGGCAAAATAGGGACACCTTGGTCTAAACATGCAATTTCCAGGTGCTTGTCCTCAGTTATTATTTTTTGTTATTCCCAACATGGCAAATTCATTCCAGACACTATCAAGGCACATTCCACTAGAGCTTTGTCTTCTTCAATGATATTCAGGGAATAGTGGAGTCTTGAAGCATTCTAGAGACAGCTACATGGTCAACTGTACAAACTTTTTCAAAGCATTAGTTTCTGGATTCCTTTTCTAGGTTCAGGTAAAGTTTTGCTAGGACCATTCTCCGGGGACTCCTGGATCCATATCTGTCCTCCTCCCAGGATGGATAGGCTTTGCTATTCAACCCATATAACTTAAGGGCTACTTCATCAGTGGGAATAATTAACATAGTACAGTTGTTTAAGTTGTATATGCCCATAACATTAGATGTGTAAATTCCTCACTACTGCAGTAGACACACCCACCCTCCATCCCCTTCCTCTTGTATATAATTGTAGTTGGAATATAAAGCAGGGTTGTGTTTGTACCTACTTATATATGTTTTACTGTTAAAATTCATTAGTTATATCAGAATTTTAGGCTTGTCTTTCATTGTATGGGCAAAAATGTTTTGAAGAAAGCTTCATTCTGTTGATTTCTCTCCATAATACCTAAGGGCTATTTCAGCAATGAGGAATTTAAACTTCTGCTTTTAATGGTAAATACAACTTGCACAACTGTGTTTTGCTTCTATGTTTATAAATTTGTTAGTGCAGAGGATTAAGTCTCTGAGCTGCTAATGTCCTTTTGTTTTGTAGTTGAGGGTTTGATTCCCTCAGCCTCCATTTGCCTACTGTGAGTGAATCTGAGCAGGTCACTTAACCAGACAGTGTTCCCAGGTTGTCCCAGAAAAGAGGCTTCTGCATAGTGGTTTTACCCACTTAAAAAAATTGCTAAAATAAAAAGTGAAAAAAAGAAGAAAATAAAGTATAGTTGTGTAAGTTAAATGTACCATAATAGTAGATGTTTGAATGATCGCTGCTGCAATAGCTTTAGTTACATGGGTTATATCCTGACATGGATATAACAACAGGCAAGCTTCCAAGGCTTCAGGGCATGTTCCGTGCATCCAAACTGTCAGGCAGCTCAAGCTGAGCTGAATAAAGGACAAGTTTGGGAACAAAGCCCTTCAGACTGTTCCTGCCAGCACAGAAAGGGTGGCTGAGCCATGAAAGGACAATGCTAGGAGCAAGAAAAGATAAATGCCCACACCCTGGCATATAAAACACACCAAAAACAAAGGTGATAGATAGAGAGAGCATCTACTGCAGCCATCATCATTCAAATAACTACTGTTATGGTTAAGTTTAACTTGTACAACTGTACTATGTTCATCTTATTGATCATGGATGCAGTAGCCTTAGGTATATGGGTAGATTACCATAGCTAACTACATATGGGAGATGGAAAGAGAAGAGTCCAGGAACCCCCAGAGAATGTTCCTGGCAAAGCTTGATCTAGACCTAGAGAAAGAATCACGCTTATAGTGCTTTGTAAAAGTATCTACAGAGGACCAAGTAGCAACTTCTAGAATACTTCCAGAATCCAACCCTTTCCAAAAAGCCAAATATGAAGCTAAGGCCCTGGTAGAGTGGGCCTTGAGCCTGCCTAAAATAGTTTTGTTATGGTGAGCATAACAAAAGGTAATAGCCTTAGACAACCATTTGAAAATACTCTGTTTTGACACTGGAGACAACCATTTGAAAATACTGTTTTGACACTGGTTGCTTACTTCCACAAGGCATGAGCAATTGATCCAAATATATGAAAGCTTTAGGTCTATCAAGAGAGCACCTGGTTTGAATGTGGACATCCAAAGTATGGAGTATCCTTTCTTTGCCATTTGTATTTTCAGTAAAGGAAATAAAAGAAGGATTAGTTCTCAAAGAAACACTGTCAATATTGGAAATGAGATAGGGTTGGCTCACCATAAGAATTTGCAACTCAGATACCCTTCTTGCAGAGATCAGATCATTTAATAAAACTGTTTTCCATGTTAAGAACCTCAAGTAAATCAGGTTATCTGGTTCAAATGGAGCAATTGTTATCTTCTCTAACACAAAATTAAGATCCCAGGAGAGGCCAACAGTTTTCTTGGAGGCCTCTTATGCAAAACCTCTTTCAAGAACATTTGGCATAAGACTGCATTGAAAGAGGAGGATTCGTGGACAAATATGCTGAAATGGCTTATAAATGAACATTGACAGTGGAATAAGAAAGGCCATAGGATAGTAACTCACATAAATATTGCAGAACCAAGGAACAACCAGTCCTGAATGGATACTGTTTATGTTTTTGTCACCAACTAGAAAACGTTTTGTATTTACTAATATATAATTTTCTAGTAGCAGGCTCTCTTGCCTCCATTAGTACTTGCTGCATGTTCTTAGTAAATAGGTGGCTAAAAGGAATTAAGATCCTATCATGCAGGTTGTCAATCAAAGTTGATTGATGTCAGTGTGTATCAAACACCCCTGTTCTTGTGTAAGTAAATCCAGTCTGTGATGAAGCTTGTGGTAATTTTCATTGGCCATTTCTAAAAGAAGGAGGAACCATGGTTACCTGAGCCAGAAGTGAGTCACCAAAAAGGATATTTGTAGAAATGGTGGAAAAGCATACAGGAACATTTCTGTCCAAATAACTGAAAAGGCACCTGTCTTCCAGGCCTTCTTGCAAGGAATCATGGAACAGAATCTTGCCAGTTGATTGTTTAGAAAGGAGGCAAAGAGATCTACTTGAGTATCTCTCCACAGATGGATCAAATCTCGGTAGACCTCCATTCTACTTTCCATTTGTAAGGATCTGCCCTGGTCTTGTTTGGTTTGTCTGCCATACAATTTTACTTCAATGGAATGTTGGATGCCTATAGAGTGAAACTGTGCTGTGAAGCTATAGCCCAAGCTAGCATGACTAGTCTGCAAAGTGGGATATGACCTGGTTTTCCCTTGCTTGTTGTTGTACCACATGACTGTGGTATTGTCTGTAACCACTTGAAGAGATCCTGGGGACCAAAGATGGTTCAGTGAGTTGAATGCCTTGAACAGGCCAATCTTCACCTTGATATTTATATGCTTGTGGCTGCCCTTGGTGTCCCATATCCTTTGCACTTTTATCCTTCCTGAAACTACTCCTCAGGCAATGCCCAAAGCATCTGTGGTGACTGACTGCTTTGGAGCAGGGAATGAGAAGGGGAGACTTGGATTTAAGGATACATGTTGTGTGATCTTGGAGGTGGCATATTTAAGTTTGGGGGTGTGAGAATGTTAGATTGTTACTGAAATTACTTTTAGCTACACTTTTTTGTGGATTTGTGATCAACAGAACTACCATCAATCTATCAACATGAATCTGTAGGCACATTATATAGCAAAACATCACTCTATTAATAAAATCCACTGACATGACAACAGACACTAATTTTATTAGGAAAGTAAAAATGGACATAAATTAGGAGGTCTTTCTTTATGCACATCACCTCCACAACATACAAACACTTACTGACAATTTAGTCACCAATTCACCTACTACATGACTATGGGAGCTGAGAGGAAGCCAAAGTATCCAGAGAAAACCCACAAGAGCCAAATAGAAGGAGGACATGCAGACTCAATACAGAAGGCTTCCCTAACCCCAGATCCATTAATCCCACACACTCACTCTAAACCATGTCCATCTGCTTCCCCTTGATCTACCATTAATCTGAGTTTCATTCTTTTCAGCACTTCAAGTCTTTTTCACTTTCTTATTCTGAATCAATGCATGCTTCACCCAAAATGCTATTTCCTTCACCAGCTCCCCAATTCTTATTTTCTCCCTTTTAACCTGCATTTCTTTACACATCAAGTATATTTTAATTTACTTTAATTTACTGTATGCCCAACAATATGCTTACGTTTGACTTCCAAGATAGCTGCACATTCAGCTTAATTCCGGCTCTCCCTGTCTGAAAACAGAAACTTAGCAAAGAAAGCCAATAGACCTAGATTTCTGTGTAAATTTCAGTAACTGACTAGTAAGTACACCGTCTGGATACCAGGACAAAAGAAATAGAAAGGATCCGGAAGGAAATCAGCTACAAAAGGTGAGAAAGAAACAGACTGAGAGGAGTACTGCAGTGATTCATCAAGAAGCAGTACAGGTTCCAGACATGATTTCCAGTAACCTAGAGGAGAGTATAAAGCAGCTGCATACAGACCTGGTTAAAATAAACGAAACACTGATGGAGTACATCAGCACAAACAATAAAAAGATGGAAAAAAAAATGGAAGAAGCTTTAAACAGATATTCAGATAAGGTGGCAGAACTGCAAAACTCAAAGGGTGAAATGAGGAAAAGGCCGGCTGAAAATAAGACTGCACAAGAAGCGATGTTTCAAAAAATAATAGAGTTGGAGGACAGAGCACGTAGGGAAAACCTGAGATTTTATGCTATACCAAAGAAGATGGAAGGAACAGACTGTATTAATTTTATGAAAGCACAAATAAGCAGCTGGACTGGTATACCACAACTGGAACTGTTAATTGAAAGGGCACATCATGTGTATGCTCCAAATCTGGTTTCTAGAAAACAACCTAGACCATTAGTAGTAAAGATGTAGTCTTATTTATTTATTTATTTTATTTTACATTTGTTGACCGGGCTAGTCTAACTGGATATATGTCCATTTTCAGTAGAGGGCCGGGGAGAAAAGCTCCAATATATGCAATAGTATCATAACATGCAATATATGCAATAGCAGGAAGTTATATGAAATTAAATGAGATCAGACATAAAAATGTGTACAGAGTCGGCAAGAGAGAAAGAAAACTTAAGATAACATAAATACAAAAAATAAAAATAAGCAAGAATTGTTATTTTACATCAGAGACCTGGTTACAGGCATAGACACTTATGCTTACTTACAACAAAGTAGAGGGTGAGTACTTTTAGAGTAAGTAACTCATTGAATAGAGCTGAGAGGAAGTCTCCTTTAATTCTTAGGTAGTGGTTAGCATTTTTAGTTAAAACAAACAGATATGGTAGGACAGAATAGAGGAGATAAATAAAGCGAGTGGGAGATAGGGAATGAGATGTTAGTCAGGGTTAGAGCAGGGGCATAGCCAGTGTGTTATGAGGTATTCCTTGAGATATGTTTTGAAGAGCAGTGTAGAAGAAAGGGAAGAGAGTTCATTAGGAAGCTGGTTCCAGGTTTTTCCCACCGTGTTTGAGAATAGTGTTGTTGTTAGATTTAGTAGTGGAAACTAGAAGATTATTAGCTGAGCGTAGTGTTTTCAGATTTATGTATGGAGAAATCAGACTAGAGAGGATTGGAGTATTCATAGGGTGGTAGAGAATCTTTTGGGTGATAGTAAGTTCTGCAGTTCTAACCATCCCAGCTGTTTAAGGATGTGACAGTGATGGGTTCTAAAATGGGTGCCTGTGGCGAATCTGGCAATGTTATTATAGCTGGTTGCAAGTTTGCTCAGGTTGTTTTTAGATAGGTTGGTATAAATGGCAGAGGCGTAAAACAGGGTAGAGATAAGGTGGGTCTGGGCAATGGTAGTTCTGGCAAATGGTGTGAGGAAGGTTTTAATTCTATAAGGGGGGCCTAGTTTTCTGTTGACTGACTTTATATTAGTATTAATATGATCATCATAGTTAAGGTAGTGGTCTATTGTAATTCCTAAGAGTCAGGTTGTGGTGTCTGGGGATATGGTAGTTCCATTGTTAGAGGTTACTGTGAAGTGACATTGTGGAGGCTTTTGGATAGGAGGGAACAGCAATAATTTCATTTTTTTGGGGTTCAGGAGGGGGCAATGTTGCATAAATCAATTTTCGACATTATTAAATACTGTTTGGGACAATCCGCGGTGGTACAGCGGTAGCATTGTTGCCTCACAGCAAGAGGTTCCCCCCGTTCGATTCTCAGCTAGAGTGTGGGAATTGCTTTCTGTGTGGAGTCTCCATGTCCTCCCCGTGGTTGGGTGGGCATTCGAAAGACATGCGTAAATGGGGGTGCCTTCATTGAAGGTTGAACGTCAAGCTGGCACCTCAGCGAAAATCTACTGCCAATCATTAGCGGACCGGAGTTCTGCTGTGGCAACCCCTAACCGGGAAAAGACAAAAGACAAACAACAACAACAACATTAAATACTGTCTGGGTGAGGGGCTGGAGTGAGGAAATGGAAATGGCAGAATAGATTAAAGTTGAATCATCTGCATATTGTATGCAGGTGGCTTGTGGAATGATATCTTTAAGATCATTAATAAAGATAGAAAAGAGAAGGGGACCTAATATAGAGACTTGGAGTACTCCAATGTTAACAGGGAGGGGTGTTGATAGATTATTATCCCAGAGAACAACTTGTTTGTTATCTAAATAGGATTTAAACCAGAGTATTGCCTGTGGGTCAAATGAAAGGGCTGTTAGTATATCAATAAGTAGGTGATGGTTAACCATGTCAAAGGCTTTTGACAGGTCAATAAATAGTGCTGAGGAAAGAGAGTTATTATTGTGATTTTTTTTTTATACAGTCAGAAAAGGATAGCAAGGCAGTGGTTGTACTATGGTAAGGTCTAAAACCATGCTGACAGCAAGTAAATTATTAGAGAGAAGGTGGAAGAGTAGCTGTCGGTGGATACATTATTTTTGCTATTGGAGAGAGTAAAGCTATTGGTCAAAAGTTAGAAATCTCAGTAGAAGAGCCACCCTTATGCAGAGGGATAATGTGTGAGACTTTCCAGATGGAGGGAATTGTTCCTTCTGTAATTGTTCTGTTTATAAGGATGGATATAGGATAGGCAATGTCTTTAGATGCTATTTGTAGGTATTCAGCTGGTAGACAGTCAGCTGTGGGGGTGCATGGTTTGAGCTTTTGAAGGAGGGACCAGATGAGTAATGTTGGTACGGGTTGTAGATGAAAAGAAGGAGCTGAGCTATTTATACTGTCTGATAGGCCAGTGCTAACAGGGGTTAGTGTATTTGCTAGATTTTGAAAAGCTTATCGGCAGAAGGAGTTGATTCTGACAAAACTGTGGCTAGGATAAAGTGCTAAAAGTGGAAGAGAGTAGAATGTTTGTGGAGAATGTGTTTTTCCCTGGAGGGACAAAATCATGTTTGATGAACTACATGCTAAGGAGAAAATACAAAAGTTTGTCCAACAAAGGGTGAGCTGTGAATCAGAAGGGGGGAGGTTCATCTTCATGTTCTCCTGGTGATAAGGACTACAGAGAGACTGAGCCTATGAAGTATTTTCTACTGTTTCAGTTGCCTGAGAGAAGGAAGAAAACATAAGAATCGACTAGAAGAATCATGAATATGTTGGAAATAAAGACAGGATTTGGGAGATGGAGAAGAACAGGATTAAAGCTAGTAACTTGGAAATCAACAACTGTAGGATGATAAAGCAATAATTATATTTTTGAAACATGACAGAAGAAGAAAATCTGAAAATATTGCACTTCTTAGGCTTTATTAAACTTGTGGGGAGACTTTAAATTATTTACCCTGCTTCACGTTGTTAATCTTTGGAGCATAAAATCAGTAACTTGGAGACAAATGTGGGTTTACAAAGCAATACTTAAGTTTGTGACACATGGCAGAAGAAGATTTGGAAATATTAGATTTTTGTGGACTTTGCTAAACTTGTAAGGAACTGTAAAGCATATGCCCTACATTATGTTATTAATCCAGAGATCTGCTTTGGAGAGAGGAGGAGAAGGGAGAAATTTAACTGTAAGTAAAACAATTTCTAATAGTATTGTTTAAATTTTGCATGACTTTCTTAGCAAGCTAAGAAATAAAGTTTTCTTAGTTCTTTTTTTAAATGTAATAGGAATACTAATATAAAGAGGTGATTTTTCTTTTCTTCCCTTTTCTCTTTTTCTTTTTTTCAGCTTTAAGAAATGCAGGCACTTCATTGTGGGTGAAAAGGAGAGAGGAAAAGTTGGTTAAGAGAGCAAGAAGAAATAACTTAGTGTGCTTTTTCTCATGCTTGCATAGGGAAATGTATTTATTTATTTATTTTATTTTTATTTTACATTTGTTGACCGGGATAGTCTGACTGGATGCGTGTCCATTTTCAGCGGAGGCCCAGGGAGAAAAGCTCCATGGGTAAGCAGATACAGCATTACATAATACCAGCATTACATATTACAAACAGACTATTTACAGAGATTACATAAGTAAGCAAATTAAACAAGTTCCACAGGTTACAGTTAATCCTGAGCACAAGTCAGGATTAAATTAAATTGCACAGTAAACTGGTTAACAGATTTTTACACATTCTAGAGAGAGTTAGCCAGGCTTGATACATTGACATAGCCAGTTAAGTGACAAATGTTGTTTGAGTCTAGTTTTAAATTGACCTAAGGTGGAAAGTAAGGTAATATCAGCTGGAAGAGAGTTCCAGGATCTACTTACAGAGTTTGCAAAGAGAGAATCACCGGCTGTGTTATTAATTTTGCTAGCCTGGATTAGTAGTTTGTTAAGGATCGAAGTGGTCTAGGATTGTTAATAGGGGGGTGATAATATTTTTAAGTGCAGGAGTATTGTCTGGATTATAGAGGATTTTATAGGCCATAATCAGTTGGTTATACTGGATTAGGCTGGGTAGTTCAAGCCACCCAAGCTGATTTAGATTGATGCAATTATGTGTCCTAAAAGGCAGCCCAGTGGCAAACCTGGCAATGTGGTTGTAGCAAATTGAGAGTTTGTTAAGGACAGTCTTGTTTAAATTCGAGAGTAGAGGGGATGCATACAGAAGGGTAGAAAGAAGGTGAGGGTGAGCTATGGCAATTTTATCTGGAGGGGTTAGGAAGGCTTTTATTCTGTAAAGTGACCCTAGTTTTTTATTGATGGTTTTGATAGTTTGGTTAACATGTAGGTCAAATTTCAGATTATTGTCTATGATGACACCTAATAGTTTTGTAGATGGGTCAGGGGAGATTATTGTGCCATCATTTGATTTTATGGTAAAGGTGAAAGCGGTAGACCTACATGTTGGTGAAAATAACAGCATTTTAGTTTTTTGGGGATTTAGGATCAGACGATGTTCAGAAAGCCAGTTTTCTATTGTATTAAAGGTGGTCTGGGTAGCTGACCATAACTCTACTGGAGATGTGGTAGAGCAAATCAGAGTAGAGTCATCAGCATATTGGATACAGCTGACTTTTGGGATGACAGTATAAAGGTTGTTAATGAAGATGGAGAACAGCAAGGGCCCTAGTATAGAGCCTTGTGGTACTCCAAGGGTGTTAGGTAGAAGGTTAGAGAGTTTGTTCTGCCAGAGGACAGCCTGCTGTCAACCATTCAGGTAGGATTGAAACCATTGGAGGGCTCCAGTATCTAGACAGAATGTTTGCAGGGTGTGGATTAAAAGTTGGTGATCAACCATATCGAATGCCTTGGAAAGATCCAAAAAGAGGGCTGAGGATATATAATTATTGTTGCGATTATGGTTTATGGTGTTGGTAAAGGCTAGGAGGGCTAAAGTAGTGCTGTGATGAGGATGGAAGCCATGCTGAGTGTCTGCCATAAGGCGATTCTGGATTAGGTGGTGCATGAGTTGTCTATGAATACATTTTTCCATAATCTTTGCAAGTGGAGAGAGTATAGCTATTGGCCTATAATTGGAGAATTCAGTAGAGCTGCCTCCTTTGTGAAGTGAGATTACATAGGATATTTTCCAGATGGTGGGAATTTTAGCTTCTACTATGCTTCGATTGATTAGTATTGAGATGGGGTAAGCAATAGCATCAGCTGATTTTTGTAGGTACTCGGCAGGGAGGTGATCAGCAGAAAGTGTAGTGGGTTTTAATTTTTTGATCAAGGTACGGATAAGTGAAGTGGTGACTGGTTGGAAGCTGAACTCAAGTAGGTTTCTAGGGGTGCTACTTTCAGGACCAAGGGAGCTAGGAGGTAGTTGGCTAGCTAGGGCTTGAATTGTCTTAGTAAAGAATTGGTTAAAACTATCAGAAACATCTTCAGGGCTTTTATCAATAGTAGCAGCAGGGATTGGGGTTGAAGTTTGTCCAGGATGTAGTAGATTATTTAAACCTGCCCAAAACTTCTGAGGGTTATTTTGATTTACTGTCTGTAAATTACAGTAATATTGTTTTTCTGTATTGTAAAATTGATTTTTTGGTTTCGTTCCTGGATTGCCTGTATTTAATGTGATCTTGAGGGTCTTTAGAAGAACGCCATAAAGCCCATGCTTTGTTTCTAAGGTTAATTTTAAGTTTAGACTCTATAGAAAGCCATGGCACAGTTTTTGCCTTGGTTCTCTTTGAACGAACAGGTGCATGCAAATCAAGGATCTCAAGGAATTTGTTGTTAAAGTATGCTACTGCTTCCTCTAAGGGGAGGTGTTTTAGAATAGACCAATTACATGAGTTTAGTTCTTGTTGGAATTTGGCAGGGTCAAAGTTTTTATTGTTTCTAACCTTTCTGAGTAAGGGTTGTTGGGAATTAATGGTTTTGTGCTTAATTACATATGTGAAAAGGTGATCACTTAGGCCATTAAGGAGGGTACCAGAGGTGTACAGTTGGGGGTGACTATTTATGAGTACCCAGTCAAGTATACTTTCATTTTGGTTGGGTTTACCTATCCTGGTAGGGGTGGATATGATTTGTGTAAATGCATGCAGGTTAACATGGGTGGTTGGGGATTCTGAGGAACAGGTGCCCCAGTCTATGTTAAAGTCTCCAAGTAGTAGAGTTTCTTGGGGGTAGTGACATGATAGCCAGTGCAGGATATCTTCAAATGTAGATATATTGTTACCTGGGGGAATGTACATACAGATGATATTAATGCATTTATTTTTATTAAGTTGCAATTTGGTGGCAAGAATCTCTGAGTTATTAATCCGAGGGTTGTATTACATCTATGGTGACATTCAACTCAGATTTATAGAGTACAGCTACCCCACTCCCTTCCTCGAAGCACGATCCAGCCTGTGTATGTTGTACCCAGGTGGTAACACTTCATTGTCTTTAGTGTTAGGTTTTAACCAGGTTTCAGATAAACAGAGAATCTCAGGGGAGTGGACATCCAGAAGTGCATGCAGTTCATGTACCTTGTTATTAATGCTTCTAATATTGAGATGACAGACTAGGAGAGAGTTAGTTGGCCTATTAATTGTAGGTTTGTAGCTTAGGTTGCAAGTAGAGGGGGTATGTGTATCTGAAGTGAGTGGGCCAGGGTTGGGGTGAATATCACCACCAAGTATTAGGTTGAGTCTATACTTGGTGATGAACTTCAGGAATTTGTTTATTAGTTTGTGGCAGTGTTTGGATCTAGAGCTAATGTGCCTGGGATTGAAATGTTGATAGACTGAACAAGATGTTGGATAGGACCTGGTACTGTAAGTATGGTTGAAGGTGGAAGGATTTACAGCTGGGGTGATAGTATGGCCTTTTGAGACCTGAAATCCTGTGAGAAACTGGTTTTCATACAAGGTAAGAAGGTATGGTGTGAACAAGAGGGGTAGTAAAGAGGAGTATATCATTATCTGTGATTCAGCTAGTGAGTTAAGGAACTGTTTTACCTGGTGATGCAACAACAGAAGATAGAGTGGTGAAGTAAAGGTACTGGAAGGGGGATGGGAGAATGCCAGATGAAAGCTAATAGGTGCTATTAAAATGTAGGTAGTAGAATGGGGGTGGGTGGAATTATCCCAGATGAAAGCAGATAGGATCTAGAAAGTGGGGGAGTGGCTATAGTACTATAAATTTAGAGGTACTGGGGGCGGGAGGAAATTGGGTGCAGGGAGGGGAGCGAAGAGATCCCGAATGTAGCAGGGCTATTGCAGTTTACAAGGTGTCCTAAAGCTATAAGGTATTACAGCTCTTAATGTAAGAGTCAATTTACTTCAGTTTCAGGGGAAGGAGGCAACCACTCAAGTAGAAACAAGGAGCCCTATGGCTGACCAATATGGTGACCTGCTTAATTACAAAGCACTGTAAGTGAAAGCTTAACAAATGCTTTTTGTGTGTTCCACCTACTCTATTTAAAAGTTGAGAGAAACTGATTGCAGTCCTGTAGACACCGTTTTGTAGGGAACTGTAGAGTTCAACTAGGAAAAGAGAAAAGCAGAGATTCTAGGGTAAGCATGAAGTCAACAACAGGCAGTTATTATATAATAATGTATTCGGAAAGGTTTGGTGGGGGGGTAAAGTAGCATACCTCAGAATGAACTAAGATTTATAGCTAAGAAACCTAAGCAAGAGAGCAATGCGGTAAATAAACACTTGCCAGATTGTAAAGATATACCAGAAAAACTAAATCAATTGTTCACAATTGTACAACTGGAAAATTGTCAGTAAAAGCACTTCAGGTATAGCTAACCCAAGTTATTCAAGTCATAAAAGCACTTCTTCAATGTGTGTGTGCAATTTAAACATTAAAAAAACACATGCAGCAAGGAGGAGCTCTGATTATACACTTTCTCTAGGTACAGGTTCAGTTTAAACACAAATATTACCACAGAAATTCAGTAAAGTCACTAGCTACTTATAGAGCCTCTGGAAAAAAATAGAGCAGTCTGTGCAGAATCAGAATTTAGCAGCAGGTCATTCAGTTAAACAAAAAACAGTAAAAGATCCATACAATGAAGAAACTTACACTAAGTCACACCAGGTCAGCCAAGGGGGGAAAAGAGAGGGAAATCCTAAGCACCTAGATTTGAAAATGATGCCTGTACTGAATTGTAGCAGTTTAACCTGTTTGAGGAAAGAGGGGGGTGGGGGAAAAGAGAAGGCAGCAGGAGTGGTTACAGGGAATACCCTGATTGACTCAAGACACCACACCAGAGATAAGTTGAATGTAAGGGCCTAAAATCTGTACTCAGCACTGTGTTATTTGCACTCAGCACTTTAATTTTAATGTTACTTGCACTCAGCACTGTAATTTCACTTATGTTTAGCAGGAAAGACAGACCAACAGTATACAATTTGGGGAATTTTTACAAGGGTTACTTGTTCAAATGTCAGGCTGTTGCAGTTTACAAGGTTTCCTAAGGTGTCCTAAAGCTGAAAATACATGCCAGTGTAATCCTTCTCCCTTCTTCTTCTGAGGAAATGATTGGGTTAACCCTAGGATTTATTCAGTAACACGTTTACTGCAAAACTTATAAATGAAAAAGAATATTGAATATTATAAGTTTTTTTTTCTAGTAAACAAGGTATCCATAGCAGTTTTTGTCTGCTTTGCATGTCACCAGAAGACAATCTCATAAAGAGAAATGGCTTGGAGAAAATGTTTATTAAAAGCGTTCAAGTGTTTTCTTAGCTGGGAGAGCTATAAGATAAGACAAAAAACAGCACTTACTAAAAGCAGTGGCTGTATCATGAATCTTAGCATGAATGACCTTTCTTTTTGGTTGTCTCTAGCCTGTGGGTTTGACTATCATTTTAGAATGTTTGTTCTTATTATGTACATAGTTTTGTGTGTTATTATTAAGGTAATACATTTTATGGGCATATGAGAGGTGTGCATTTTTGTTTGAGGGTTTTCCATAAAACAAAAAATTCTGCAAGATGTGACATAGGCTCAAATGGAAATGACAACAAATATTTGTATAAAAAAATTAACCTGCCAAATGGTGCATGCAAGTAACACAAAAGCTGGAACCAGACATTTAAAAAAAGCTGTTATATATAAATGGTGCGAATAATAATCCTTTAAGAATATGATTCTTTCTATAATGTCCTTAAATGTTCATGGTCTCACAGGTAAATACAAAAAAGAAAGAGTAGTGAACTATATTTAAAATTTAGAGTGTAAATAGCTATACTCCAGGAAACGTAAGTGGAAAGAACTAAACATGTGAATTTAATAAAGAAAGGTTTTCAGGATAGTTATTCAGCAGAATACCTGAGGCAAAGGAAGACAGGAGTACTTATATCAATTGCAAGAGGAACTCCAATAATAATAGAAGAAAATATAAAAGATAATAATGTCAGATTTATACTAAGGGGCTACTGGCAAGGGAGAAGGATTACACTGGCATGTATTTTCATTCCACCAAAAACTGCTATGATGGAGTTTAAGAAAATTCTGGGAGAAATAATCAGCTTTCAGCAAGGAATATTACTTATAGATGGGAACTGGAATTTGATTTGCAATAGTGAAGATGTGTCTGGAGGGGCAAGAAGGGAAAATATAACAAAGGAGGTTACATTTTTACAGAAAGTTATGAAAATATATGGTTTAGAAGATTTGAATTCAGTACTTGGAGTTCGAATGAATTTACATATTATTCCCCAAGATACAAAAACTGGACTAGGCTAGACATAATTTACATTTCACAAAAACATGTGCATTTAATTGAAGGTCTTGATACGCATCCAATAATTATTTCAGATCATGCGCCAATAATAACTAAAATAAAAACACAGGCTAATGAAATAAAAATGAGACACTACTGCTTTCCCACCTATTTGTTGAAAAGAGAGGAATTTAAGGAATGGGCAGTGGAAATTATTCAGGAGATATTAGAGAAGATAGAAATTTCTTCTGAAAATATAGCTAGGGAGTGGGAAATTAAAGTGGAATTTAAAAAATAGGGTGGAAATAAATGAAAGGGATATATGGTTAAGAAGTAACAAGAATTACTTAGAGGGACTGACAAATGTTTAAGTATTGCAAAACGGGGAATCTCTCAGAACAAGAAAAGGAGCAACTGCAGAATGCTTAAGAGAAAATAAGGGATTACCTCAATAATATGCATAATTTTAAAAAGACTGCTCTTAAGCAACTGTTTTTTTGATAATAACTCTAGAGTGCAAAAACATTTAGCATAAAAACTCAGGGAATAGAAAGTAGAAAGGGCTGTCACCAAGCTTAGGGAGTCTATAACAAGGAAGATAACAAGTAATCCTATAAAAGTATGAACGTCTGTATGAAGAAGAGAAATAATGAAATCAAGAAAAGGTACAAATAGAAATGTTTATGGAATAATTAAATATGCCAAAGTTAGAGGTAGAGGAGGCTCAATTACTAACAGGATAGGAGGAGATGAGATAAAAATTGTGATTTATAACCAATCTACAGGAAAGTCCCCAGGAGTAGATGGTATTCCTGTGGAAGTTTGGAGACATTAGGAGAACAGCAATTGAATTATTTGCATTCCCTGATAAAATTATAAGGTTGATTAGGAGGATATATGAGGGATCAGAGATGAAAATGAAAGTGGGTGGTGTCCTCTCTAATAATCTCTGTCTGAGCAGAGGAACCAGATAGGGGTGTCCTCTCTTCCTTTTGTTATTTGCATTATATTTAGAACCACTGATAAAGAAAATAAGGGACTCAGAAATTCAATGATATAATTGGTATGGTAGTCAAGAAAATCTGGCTCTATTTGCAGATGACATTATTTTATACCTGACAAAACCAGAAAGGGACATTACAGTGCTGTGGAACATACTGAGACAGTTACAAACCTTTTCAGGATACAAAATTAATGAAGTTAAACAAAAGTAATAGCAGTAAACTATGCACCCACACATATGAACTGGTTCAACAATATCCAGACTTATGGGGACATGAGAAAATGAAATATTTAGGGGTATGGATTAAAAATTATACTGATGTGTCAGCTAAGGATATGTGAGAAGAGACTAAACAAAATATAATAAAAAACTGAAGAAATGGAAGTTCTGTTATATTGATATCGATAGTAAGATACAAGCAGTTAAAAGGTTTTTAGTCCCTTTAGTTTTATACACAGTCCAGGCATATTTTTATCAACCAAAGGAGAAGTTGTGGATAGTAATTAATAAAGAGCTGAAGGATTTTATATGGGGAGGGAGATGGCAAGAGTCAAGTGGGATAAGCTTATTCTTCCAGTAGAACAGGGGAGGACTGGGATTACTCGCGTTGAGGGGTATTTTAGAAGAACACAGTTAACTCATTCACTGCAATGGAGATCAGGAAGTTTGCACTGTAATTTCCAATGGCAGAGCCTAAGCCTTTTGACAAGAATCAAATTATGTCCTCACATTTCAAACAAATGTCCATATCTCTTGAACCTTAGGGGTTATGAAAGAAGTATAAACTGCAAACTGTCCAGCACAAACTATTTTTATAGTGGTAGTATTCTTTAGGTTCTAGGCCTTAAACTGAAATTTATAAGTCACAATAAACACAGTAACTATTACATTTGTAATATTTTGTAAACAACTTACAGAATCTCAACAACCACTCAAGTTACACACATACTGTAAGCAACATTTTATCCATCTAGCTGAGTGCTTTCATATGAGGCTAATGGGTTCTGTCTGTGTTACTTGGTTGTTGAGATATTTAGAAAAAAGTGAAAATGATATCTGTGTAAATTAATATAATGAAACAACAGTTAATATGTTGTTACCTGAACTAGGCAGAGGTCAAATATTAATGCAGTTGAGTTTGTCATTATGTAAGCTGTAAGATGAAATCTTATAAAAACTTGTACATAGCATGGTTTTGGAATTATTGAAGGAAATTTGAACAAGCAATATTTGATGCCTAGAGGCATTGATAGGGGTTAACTGCAGATGCACCTTGAGGCGTGACTCGGATTTAATGAGTTAAGGCTCCTATACATAGCACAAGCAGAAAATTATAATTCAAAATGGAAAGAGATGATGATGAAATGAAACAGAGATGAAGCTCAAGTAATGGGGGAGATTGGGATTTTGGATGCAGACCTTTAAGGAAAACAATAATCATACAGAATATTATATTCATAAAACAGCAGAAAGTATTCTAAGAATTAAACCAACACAGGAGTGGAGAAAAGAGATTCTGCCACTAAGGATGACTGTAATTAGAGATACAGACAATAGACAAGAGGAGACTAGAATTTATTGGAGAAAACTGGCAAAGGAAGCAAGGTATTGGGAGAAAATAACTAGAGAGGGAGAGGCAATAGAATGGGAAGATGCCAAAAGCTTATTTAAACTACGGGCTAGAGATTGCCTTCCATATCAAGGACTGATATCAGAATATAGGCAAATAGAAAGAAATAGGGGGGTCCTAAATGAAAGACCAGCACTGGTAGAGTTTTTAGTAGCATTTAAAACAGAAGTTGCCATTAAGAAAGGAATAATTAGTAGAGCATGTGAAATATTGCATGATAACTATAAGAATCAATCAGAGAAGCTTAGGAAGGATTGGAAAGAGAGACTGGATAAGCAATTCACAAATAAACAATGGGAGGTTATATGTATATCTCTCAAATATGCAACAAAGTCTAGAAGATTTAGGATCTTTGCCTGGAAGTATGTCCATAGGTATTTTTATATCCCAAGCAGGCTCCAAAGAATTTTTCGTCAGGTAGACATCTAGCAAATGTTGGAAGTGTGATGGGGAAGAAAGAGATAACTGGGAACATATCTTCTGGGAGTGTAATGAGCTGGTGGACTTTAAAGATTCTCTGCAGTCTGCACTGTTGGAGATGCTGGGTGAGCAAATTATTGGAGTAACTAGGGAAATGATTTTTTTGAGCTATGATACAGAATGGGAATTGTCTAGACATAGTAAGGCCTTGCTGAATCTAGTTATGATGGTTGCCAAAAAAGCAATTACTAGAAAATGGAAATCAGTCTAAACCAACTTTAATAGAACTAACAAAGATAGTAACAGAGATAAAACAACTGGAACTGGAATCTCTGGAAAAGGGTAGGAGCAAATTACATAGCAAAAAATGGAAAATGTGGGATCAATGCATGCAGAGTGGGAACAAGGTTTTAAAGAAGGCAGGATATGAATGAGCCATGTAATGGTTGACTGACAATGACTGAATATATTAAAAGTGATGCATAATGTTTGCAGCTACAGTTGTGTTGGCACGGTTTGTAAGGTAGAATGTTTGCAACTGAGATTGTTTCATTATGGTTTATTTTCATTCATATAACTGTAAGATTGCCTATGACATACATGAACATTTAATAAAGATGCTTTTTGTTTAAAAAAAGAAAAAAACAATATGCCTACATTGATGAGAACCATGTGTTCCCTTCATGTTAGAGATGGTGAGCATTTAGTTGAGAAGTCTTTCCTTTTCCTGATTGCCTCCTTTACTTTTTCTCCCCCCACCATAGTTGCTTCTCTTCTGTAAATAGCACTTCCTGTTGTTCTTATCACAATAAATTATGCATAAACGTAGGGGGCCATAAGTAGGAACTATCGACTCCTTCTCAGCTCATCCTATGGCACCATAAGTATTAGGAGAATAATAGCTTTTTAAGTCTCTTTTTTAATTTGATTGCACTCTGCACAGTTTTACTTTTTCAGCTTTCCTCTCCTTGAGGTATCAAGGTAAGCTTTTGGTGGCAACAAAATTTCAGTTTTAATATTAGAAAGATATGCTAAGCTTATGCATCAAACATACAGCAAATTATAAAACTTACTCACAGCAAGTCAATCCATTTATTCTTGCATCTCTCCATTAAATATCTCCTGATGTTACTCTACAAATTTAGTATGTAGAGTACAGAGGAGCCCACTACGTCAATGTGGACCCTAATTATATATGGGTCTATATTACATATCCGAACGCTTAAATGTTCGAATCGCTAAAGATCGACCTTTAGCGATCGAATATTCAAATGTTCGAATATGTCAAAACATAATATTAAAAAGAAAAAAAGAAAAAGGAAAGAGTTTAAGTAGGGGAGAAAGCCCCTCTGCACCCCCCACTACTTAAATATACCAACTCCGAGATCACACTTCAGTGCGCTACAGTGCAGAAATGGAAAATTTCCCATTCCCTACACT
Source organism: Protopterus annectens (assembly GCF_019279795.1). NCBI lineage: Eukaryota > Metazoa > Chordata > Ceratodontiformes > Protopteridae > Protopterus > Protopterus annectens. Next base: position 781,251,923 of record NC_056731.1, read on the forward strand.
GTAGCGTGATCTTGGAGTTGGTATATTTAAGTAGTGGGGGTTGTGGGGGTTGCATGGGGGCTCACCCCCCCCCGCTTACACCCTTTAATTTTTTTTTCCTTTTGTTTTTTTTTTTGTTTTTTTTTTATTTTTATTCATATTCAAATATTTAAATGTTCAATCACTAAAGGTCGATCTTTAGCAATTCAAACATTTAAGCATTCAGATATGTAATATAGACCCGTTATATATAACATAAAGTATCCCCCCAAAATATCACAAGAGAATGAAGGACTACACAGAAACCAACAGTGCCTACATGATCCAATACAGTGGCATTAGGGTAAACAAAAACAACAGTATCTACATGGTTGACTGCAGGGACATTAAGATAAACCAAACCTAATATTGGCTATATGGACCAATGTGAGTGTCATCCTGCTACCTGGGTGACACATTTAGGGGCACTGGTTACAACTCTCCTTCACATTTGGTGGCAGTGGTGCCAGTCCAGCATCACATTTTAGTGTCACGTGGTGAGGATACTGGAACTGAAGGTATTTAATCACATTACACATGCACTGAGGTCATTGGACCACAACTACCAGTGTGACTCACCAGGTAACTGCAAAAAATTACTTCCACCAAAAAATCACCAACAAGTAGGAGCAAACCCAGACCAGACAGGAGAGTTTTCCACAATTTAATGCACTAATGCAGCAAACCAGGATTAAACACTTTCATCATAAGACTTCTTCAGAATCCATCACTTCCTTGGATAGATCATGGTTGCCAGGCAACATAGGAGAATTTTTTTTCTTTAATTTCTCTAGGTTGTTTTTGTTGCAAAGAAACCGTATTGTTACATACTGATATATATCCTGTCAAGAAAGCCTATTTTGTATTGCATACTTTTAGGCACTGTGGGAGTTAACAAATTATCAGTCTACTAATGGCTGTCATTTTACAGGTCCCACTTGTGCGTGAGAAATATATTGTTTGTGCTGACTTGTCCAGAAGGTTTCTTCAAACATGGAGGCTTGTTTCTCTAATAGCATAAATACTGACAGTGTTGTTAGAGCAAAAATTTTACATTTTGTATAACAGTTAATAACATATCTGTAAAATATAATGAACAAGGCAAATAAAAGCAAGCCAACTGCTAAAGTTGAACCCACAACCAAAAAGTACTGAAAAACAAAAACATAGGTGAGCCACCATGGTCACCAAATCAATAAAACACAGTAAAATAACAAACTTGTTTATTAGGAGGTTAGTGCTTTTATGGGGTTGCTGTTTTTTTCAGACCAGAATAAAGGCAAAAACATATATCAACATATATAGTATAGTATAAATTAACCAATCAAAGCACATAAACAATCAAAGCACATAAACAATAAAAACAGCCACTAAAACCTAGTAGTCAAAGCTACTGCCTCTCCTTCAAGGCAGGTTTAAGGTATACAACAATTCAGTCCAGGTAATTTATGTGCCTGGAGAGAAACAATCCATTTCAGTTCCATCATTTCAATACAGTTATTTAAATCACCTCCCCTTATATTAGGTGAAATCAACTTCAAAACCCTGAAACTAAATCTACTGTGTCCAGGGGTACAGAAAGCATGACAAGCCAAAGCATTAGTTAAAACACTATTACATATATTGCCAACATGTTCAAGGATATGTTCCCTAAGTTGGCATGTGGTCTTGCCTATATAAACAGAAAAACAGGAACAGCAAGTGGCCAGATTGACCAGACTGCTGCTCCTGCAAGTGGCTGAAAACCTAGGTGAAAAAATCCACCTAGAAACAGGATGGGTAAACAGCACATCAGGAGCAATAAAGGAAGGAGCCCTACAACTATTACATGTAAAGGTACTCTTCTTGTTAAATAACATAGGTGTAATCCATTGTGGTTCATAACAAAGCAACCTTTTAAGGGATAAATTATTCCTAAAAGTAAAAAAATGGCTGTGTACTAACAATAGTACTAATCCTGTCATCAGCCAAAAAAGACAGGCCAGTTCTTCCTAATCACCTTGCAATACTGTTGTATATTGCTAGAACAAGTAAAAAGACATCTGAGAGGTCCATTCAAGTGTCTAGGCAAATTACATTTGGCACCATGAGGCCCAGCTCTAAACTATGGTATTCCTCTATCTCTTCTAAAACAAATCAGTTTATGTTAGGCAAGACCACACACCAACTTAGGGAACGTATCCTTGAACATGTTGGCAATATACATAATAGTGTTTCAACTAATGCTTTGGCGTGTCATGCTTACTGTACCCCTGGACACAGTAGATTTAGTTTCAGGATTTTGCAGTTGATTTCACCTAATTTAAGGATAGATGATTTAAAAACCTATATTGAAATGATGGAATTGAAATGAATTGTTTTTTTCCAGGCACATAGATTACCTGGAGTGAATAGTGATATACCCCTTAAACCTGCCCTGAAGGAAAGGCAGTAGCTTTGACTAATATATTTTATTGGTTGTTTTTATTGTGTATGTGCTTTGATTGGTTAATTTATACTATATATGCTGATGTACATTTTTTTCTTTATTCTGGTCTGAAGAAGTGGCAACCCCACAAAAGTGCTAACCTCCTAATAAACAAGTTTGTTATTTTACTATGTTTTATTGATTTGGTGACCATGGTGGCTGACCTACGTTTTTGTTTTTCAAAATATAATGAAGTACCTGGGAGTCCTTTCTTTAGTATTGTTAGAGAATAAATGGTTCCTTCTATAATTTTAACCCATTTTCTTCCAGATTATTATGTAGTTACATAATAAAAGAGGTGTCTCTTTTAAAAGGGGCTGTACATTAAAACTAAATCAACATACTCACTTGAAAATGGGGTTTCACAGCATCTGTGGTATATTGTTCACTTGAAAAACCTAGCTTGAGTCTTCAAAGGGGGGAAGGTGTGATGATGCGAGGTATTGCCAGCTATACCAGGAGAAGTAGGGCAGTAGATGTGTAACATATGCCAGTACAGCTAGCTGGAATTTAGTAAAGAATTACATGTTATTTGAATATCAAACTGATCTGTACAGATGCTTGTTTTGAAAATGTCAATTCACCTGACTTTGGAAAATAGTAAGAAATTAAATTACTTAATTTAGGCCATAAAGATTGTATCTTACAGCTCTCAAGGCAGCCAGAGACAAAAAGTCTGTACTAGGAAACTTCCTGCGTTGCCATTGGGGTGAACTAATTGCTACTTTGGAAGGGTGGAAGTTTGAAATTGTTTTATGACTTCCAGGAGTTGCAACAGATCTTAGCAAGGCTCTGTGTGTGTATATTATTGACACATAATTGATAAATCCTGACAGCTTCTAGTCAAGGGGGAAGTGTGGGAACCAGAAGTCAGACGACCAGATGTATGTGATGTCAATCTGTAATCCATCACTAATAATAATGTTTGCTTCTAGGTGAGACTGAAGTCTCAGGGTACTTTGTTTTTGTAATCTTACAAAGAAGGATCTCTCACCCATTTCATCTTGCCTTGCTCTAGTAAGTACCCAGGGAATAATAATTCTTTAGATCAGTCAGGAAAATATAGTGCCATTATTTAAGTATTGTTTTTCCTGTAACTGTGTGAACCTGTCCACATGTGTTATTTTTTTAATATTTATTCTGATTGAAACTCTGATGTTTATTGTAAATGGATACTTAGTATTTTAATGTTATTTTATTATTTATTATTAAATATTTAAACTTTTCATTGTGGCTGGTTCTTTATAGAATATTTTAACCTTTGAGTGTACTTATATCTATTGGTGACACTGTAGCCACTCCTGAAAGCCTTGCTGTTGGTCGACATTACCAGTTGTATTAATATTAATTTCACTCAGTATAATTGGGTACCCTTGTAAGACCCTGGAGTAGTTGGCTTTGAGGTCTCTGGTGGTGGCAGTGCAACTATTTTTATTTTTTATTTTATTTATGGTGGCAGTTTAACTATCTTATAGTCTGGGCAGAAAGGGGCATAGCTAGTAAATCTGTGACAGCCTTTCCCAGGTGTGTGTATGAAAATCAAATCTCAAACTGCATATGTGTCAGCTACTTGAAGCAGGGACACGAAGCACTGATTTCACAGAGAGGGAGTACTTGGTTTGAACATTCAGCTGTGGTCTCAACTCTGGTTCTATTTTATAACGTCACATTCACAAAAGATGGAACAGTAAAACATCGAGATCACAATGACCCATGCACATAACATTGACAACTGACTTCATTGGCTATTGTAACATCGAAGAGGGCAGACCATAACAATGAAACCCCAAAATATCGAATAATAGACAGCCAACAATACACTAGCATACATGATTTCCAAACATGATACTTGTAGAAGTACATGCACACACATCAATCCAGTAAAGAAATCAAATAATCTGAGAATCTCCCATGTGAATCTAGCAAAGTAAAGTGCAACCATAAGGTAAAACAACACCTCCAATTTCGAAAAACATAAACCAATGGACGATACATAATGCAATGTGATGCGGACCTCAATTAGTGTAACCAATCATAGTTTTAGCAAACCTTCTATAGCCTTCAAGAAGCTGATCATGTCATAGCTCTTCTTATTCAATAAAGTCACTTCAAACTGCAAGTGCTGCATCATCACCTTCCATTTCTTTGGCGATGGTTGACACCCTGCCGCCATGCACACTTGCAGTTCATCGACTCTGTCCTATTCAATCGCTAATGTTGAGAGTAGTAGTGACAAGTCAGTTGCTCAAGATCCCAAGATACATTTAAGTCTCTTATGCCATCCTTCTATACTGCATAAGAGACTTAAATGGCATAAGAGACTTAAATGTATCTTGGGATCTTGAGCAACTGACTTGTCACTACTACTCTCATCCTTCTATACTAGCCCACGGTGGTGGTGCTGCAGTAGCATTGTCACCTCACAGTAAGACGCTGTTGGTTCGATTCTCAGCTAGAATGTCTTATGCGTGGAGACATGTGTGAATGGGCATACCTTCATTGAAGGATGTGTGTCAGGCCTGGCAAGCCGGTATGTAAAAATCAACTGCCAATCATTAGCGGACCGGAGTTCCGCTGTGGCGACCCCTAACCAGGAAAAGCCGAAAGACAAACAACAACATGCTATCCTTCTATACTGTTTTGTGTCCTAGGCAGACACAATGTATTAAATTCAGAGACATTCCAAAACTGTATAGAAAACAGCAGCAAAAATCTCACAAATGGTGTACTCTTTGTGGTAAATTTCCTCGCCTTCTCCACTACATACCACTTGGTAAAGTATTTTAGCAGATCTTTTCCTTCAGTGGGAAATATGTCCCGCAAATAATTAAAAGCCAGTAACACCTCTTCCACTTCTAGGAATGTAAGGGCAATTAGATTCTTCACTGCTAGCTGAAACATTAGAGACTTATTATACAAAGCAGACAATCCCAAAGCCTGCACTTTGCTCCACACATTTTGGCTAAAATGGAAAAAAACAGCCCTTTGGTTTTCTGCCACTGATATTACACCTCAAACTATTAATTGTAGCTATCTCAAAATTGCACATAACAGACTGGACAGAACTTTCAAACTGGTATTAACTCAATAAATGGAACACGAAGTATCACATAACATTATAACTTTTCAGGGATTTCTTGGACATGAGACAATACAGTAAAGGAAATGTTTTGGTGTACCCACCATATTTTGCAAGCCCATGTATGCTGTACAATCGATGATAAATGATGCCCTTGTAGAAAAAAGTGAGATCCATTAGCCAAATGGTGGCATGGCTGAGGTCATACAAGTTGCTGACAGTTATAAATATGAGTATAGTGAGGTCAGAGCTTGGGTCTATAAAATACTTTTCTATGAATACACCATCCTTTAGAAGAAATGTACCAAGATCTACATTTTGGAATGTTAAGTCTAGATGGGATTGTGTTCTACATTGCTTGTAGTAGGAGAGCTTTATGGCTAGGTAAACTGGGCACATACACTATGGATGTGGATGCCATGACATAGTCCACAACTAAACACGGCATCTCTCTATATAATTGTGCTTTTTGCTTTAGTTCAGTGCACATCAGGTACCTCTCCACCTCTCCTGGGTCACTGGCATGTATATGAGCAGCTGATTTACATAACTTTTCTCCATCAGATAAGAAAATGATGACCTCATGACTTTGCACTTATCCACATATTTTTTGTTTACAACACCAATACTTCTTATAGCTTACAGTTCTTTCCAAATTATACATGTAACCATTATCAGTAGAATATCCTTACCCTTTTGTGACTTCATGGTGGGGTACAGATTGTCAAGTACACTGGGACTGTGGAATGTAAAATCCACCATATTTGCAGTGCTTTGTATACTGCCTTAAAAGAACTTGTACTTTTTAAAATGTATTCCGGTAACGCACAATATCACTAGTTTGTTTGCTTGTTTTCATTTTAATGGTAGATATCATAATTGCATTCTCATAATTTATCTGCTTTTAAATTACTTGTTAACATTTAATTGTTTAGCTTAAAAATTCTAACAGTAATTTAACTTATATACACTGAGTTTTGCATACACTATTCATTACTAGGGTGTTTATGTCTTTCTTATTTAACTACACTTTATCTTGTTGCTATAAAACTTGATTTATTTTAATTATAGAAAACACAGAAAAGGAATGATTTAAAATGTCACATAACTATATTTAAGATTATGAACCTAGCTTAAAGGGCAAACATAGTATATAAACACAAAGGTTAAGATCAGATCTTTTGGTTTTATGTTAGTTTTTCCAACAGTAATCTAAGTTATGATTAATATGAAAGTTTGGCTTTCATTTTTTTATCTGATTTTTGGATTATAAGTTGCTGTGTATATCTATCTATATATATATATATATATATATATATATATATATATATATATATATATATATATATATATAGAATACATGTACATATACATACATAAATATCCATTTACCTGTTTATGAGTTGATGCTGCCTACTATCTTAAATTTTATGTTACTCGGAGTGTATTGTTACACTCACATACATCTCTGTTTTACAGTTATTTCATTTCTTAAGCTGCAAGTTAATTGGAAGGAAAATAAAGATTATGATGTGTTTTTATGAGTTGATACTACCTAATATCTTAAATACTATGTTACTTGGAGTACATTGTTACACTCACATACATCTCTGTTTTACAGTTATTAATTTCTTAATATACTCCTGATGTTAAAGCTGCAAGTTCCTTGGAAGGAAAACAAAGATTATGGTGTGTTTTTGATGTTTCAGGTTAACTGTGTACTCGTTTTTGTCCTTATAACCACACCCAGAAAATTATGTCATCTTAGGCATTGTCATCAATTTACCCATGCCAGCTAAGCATTTCAGACAATTAATACCATTTATTTATTTATTTACCTTTTTCACTTGTTAACCAGGTAGGTGAACTTGTCCAGAGACCCTTTTCTGCTGGAACCCAATATTTGTTAATACCATATTTCTTTAGAGTATCAGCTAATTAATTATATTATGGTTTGCTAATAGATCAAATGTGATCATTTTCAATATAGGATGTTTCACCTATATGACATAATTGACAAACAACCATGGAAAAATAGTAGCTTATACACCAATGTAGGTGAAGACGCGGTGGTACAGTGTTGACTCACAGCAAGAGGTTCTCCTGTTCGATTCTCAGCTGGAGTGCCTTCTGTATGGAGTCTGCATGTCCTCCCTGCAGTCGAGTGGCCTCCGAAAGACATGCGTGAATTGGCATACCTTCATTGAAGGTTGGGCGTCAGGCTGGCAACTCGGCACCATAATAAAATTGACTGCCAATCTTTAGCAGACAGGAGTTCTGCTGTGGCGACCCCTAACCAGGAAAAGCCAAAAAGAAAAGACATACACCAATGTAGGTAGTGAAGTATTACAGGCTCAGTCTTTAATGATGTTATGGCAGGAGCTTTCAGCTTCAAGAAAATGTTCAAGTAGCACTCCTTATCAGCACAATAAATTGCAAAAATAATGGAATTATTTTGAACAAAACACTGTAAGATTTGATACAGTATATGTTAAGGAGATTGCTCCCATCACTAGGGGTTGATAATTTACATTTGCTATGGAAGGTGTGACAATGCACTTTAATATAAGTCTGGGTGCAATTTATAACATTGTGCCACTTATTTAAGGATACATACTATTTATAAAGGTTCACAAGTAAAACTAAATAAGCTCACTGCAGGGCTCTTACTGATATTTATTTTTTTTGGTTATAAAAAAAAGGTAATCTGCAGGGAACGTAAGGAGTAGTTTAATTGGGTACTAGCATTCAAAAATTAAGACAGTCATCTTAGTTGATGTCTCCCAGTGGTATGCACAACTTAATCAAAAGATGCAATCTAAATCTAATCATATCAAAGAAATAAGTTCAAAAATAAAATAAAAAATGATATAGGTGAAATTTTACACAAATTCAGAAACTGTTTAAAGTTCTAAATCAAGTAATGCATGAACCTTACTTTTCTAATTCATATATTGAAACAGCAATCAACAAAACATTTGTACAAATGTCTCAGGAAATACCAAAGACAATCTCATATACCCTATATCTTGTAAAGTAGCCTCCAATAAAATAGACCAAATCTAATAAATGTCTAGGCAAAGATGAGATAAAATATCTCAGGAAACACCAAAGATAAACTCACAAAATCTATATCCTACAAAAAGTCTCTAATAAGTTGAAATAAATCTAACCTAATAAATCTCCAGATATAGATGGGGTAATCTCTGAAATGATTAAAATCTTGCCTCAACAAATGTAACAGTTTTTCCACAGAGTACTGTTACCCAGACAAACGTAACTGTTCCTGCCATGTGATATATTACCTAATTACACCACTCTTAAAAGAAGATAAAGTTCCCCAAACTGTTTGGCATACAGACCCATCTCTATTAAATATTGGTTATAAAAATTGTTTGCCCATATTGATAGGTAGACAAAAACAGACTAATAATGTCATAATTAATCTTGATTAGATTGGATTTATTCTTAGAAGAAAAACTCAAGTTAATACAAAAAAGTATTGACACTCATCAGCAAGCAGAAAACAGTGTTTATTAGCCCTGATATTGAAAAAGCTTTTGATTCTTTAAAATGGGATTACTTATGTTCTGGACTCATTTGAATTTCCAGTTCAATTTGCCTCACTAATAAAAAACATATATAACGATAATGACGTATATGTGAAATTGGGATCATTTTCTTTTGAAGTAATTAATTTGAAGGAAGTCACAAAACATAGATGTCCAATGTTTCTTCTATTGTTTACTTTATCCATGGACATCCAGGCAATTAATTTAGTCCAATCACAAAATACAGATTGGAGCCAACTGTAAGTCCAAATTGATGCTTTTTTGCAAACAGTATAACGGTATCTTTATCAACTATAAACTCCTTCTTGAAAGATAGTCTTTTAACAATAATAATCATAAATCCAATTTATAAAACTGGATCTTCTACCCAATCATAATGTGTGTGTGTTTGCTGAATGATACTTTGGTTAACAGCTGTTTAATAAACACAATTTGGTCAACGGGCATGTGGGATCGACAGTCCTCAGGTAGGGAAATATACCTTTTTCCCCTGGGGATTGTGTGATCTTGGAGTGAGAGTATATAATTAGCAGGGATCTGGAAGACACAGCTCGTTTTGAATGTACCAAGATTAATTTTCAGTGCATGTGTAGTAGGATGTTGAAATGTATAATATCAATCAATTTGATTAAATATTATCCATGTTGACATATGTAGTGTTTGACTAATTTAATTGTGTGTGAGTGTGTTTGTGTGTGTGTGTGTGTGTGTGTGTGTGTGTGTGTGTATGTATATATATGTATATATATATATATATATTTATTTATTTATTTATATATATATATATATATATATATATATATATATATATATATATTCCAATCCAATGCGTTTATTCCAAGTTAAACACATCTAAAGGAATTTAGCAAGACATTTTTGAGTTTTCTTTGGTATCCTAGAAAGAACAGGATTGCTTAGAATACCCATACTAGATACCGAGAAAAGGGAGGAATTAAACTACCTGATATAAAAAAAGCTATGCCAAAGCAACCATCTTTAAAGTCATAATACATTTGGTAGACTGCAGAAATAGAGCTAGCTGGAAACTGTTACACTTGGATCTTTTTAACCCCCCCCCCACCAAAAAATGAAGATTACTAATACTTCAATTGAGATTATAGAAAGTCACATGGGGTTAATTTTATGTAACTGTATTCAGTATAATAGTTACTCATTAACTCAGTCTCTTTATGTTAATGCCCATGGTGATGAGTCACCTTGATTTGAAAATGTGGTTTAGTTTACTATTACCCTTTAGCCCCTCAGAATGATTGAGAGTACTCAGATTTTAAAGATGTCTCAATGGAAAAATAATATAGTTTTAGGTTGGTATGGCTGTTTTGTTAATTGAGAAACTAAAATTAGGTGACCCCTTAATTTCAGAATTCAACTTAGAGCCATAAGAATGTATTTTGTTACAGGGTATCAGAAATCACACTCATGACCAATTATATGGCGATGAGCAAATTGGTATAAGTAAAGAAATTATTTTTTTGAATTGTGGTACAGAATCAGAATTGTCTAGACATAGTGTAGCCAAGCTGAGTTTAATTCTGGTGGCTGCCAAAAAACAATAAAGACAATCAAAGACTAAACCAACAGTACTATAATTATATAGTAACAGAGATAAAAAAACAGGAAGTGGGATCTTTAGAAATGGGTAGGAGTAAGTGTCATAGAAAAAAATGGGAATTGTAGGACCAATATATGCAGAAAAATGTTTTGGAGGAGGAATGAAGTTTAAGGGAAGGTGGGAAATGAATGAGCTATGTAATGCTTGACTTACAATGACTTTATAGAAGAATATAAATGATATATAATGTTTGCAACTGAAAATACTTCAATATGCTTTTTCATTTATATCAATGCATGATTGTGTCATAAGTGATAATTCAATAAAAATGTTTCTTGTTTAAAAAAAGACAAATTATATGATTTAGTATAAGTTCAAGATAGAAACATTTCTAAACTAATAGAATATCTCTAACTGCAAACACTATTGATGGTACAGCTATATTATTAGAGCTATACAGCATGTGTATATGCTTTAAATGTAATGTTAACAGCAAGTTCTGGAACAACATTTTATCAGAAGAAAACAGACACTTATTACAGAACAAATATTTTACTTATGTTAAGGTTAATAAGAGAAACATCTCTTATTCAATAATGGCAAATATTTTTACAGAAATATTTACATGGGGCATTCTTTACTCCTGATAAAATATCCAAAATAAGGAAAAACACTAACTCTCAATGCTCGAGATGTAGTCAAAAATTTAGAGCTGACTGGTCTCACATAATGTTTAAATGTACCACTCTGAAGGAATATTGGGGAAAATTAATTTTACCAACTTTTTAAATTGATAAAATCTGCTTATATAAACTTGTAACTTTATATCATACTTCCCTTGTTTTTACTTGAAACTAGAAGATTGCTGCCTACTAGGGAATATATTACCTTTTGCAAGGAAATCATCACAAGGAACTGGAAAATGTCACACCTCTTCACTATAAATAATTCCTTGTACTGCAAGAAGTAATACACTGGGAGATCACTATTAAGACAAAATAAAACATACTCAAGATATATTGTTAACAATCCAAGGACAAATGTTTTATCTTTACTAGATTCACAACTCCAGAGTATTGTGCCTCAATCTGCTGATGTTATAAATTCATTGTATTTATACTGTTATCAGCTCAAGTGGTCAGTGAATGATTTTAAGCTTAATATTTGAAATTATTAACTGCTATTTGATTAGATTTTTTTCAGACATGCATGGTAAGTAGTGTATATATCCTGAGAGGACAGCCTTCTGCAGTCATAGGAAGTGAATGTTCAGGCTTTTTTGCTTCCACAAAGAAAGTGAAGAGAAGTACCTGAATCCAGAACCATCTAGCAAGAGTAAAATTCATAGCAATCACAATACTATATAAAAAACAAATCCAGCAGCAATCAAGCCAGAGAAGTTGAGATCCAGCTCAATTATGCACAATCTGGGAGATGGTAGATGGGAGCTACCACTGACACAGTGAGAAATTTGAACATCTACTGCTACATGTAAGTAAGACTTATGTATCTGTTCTATCTTCATCATTCCTACTACTTCTGTGGCATTTTGGGTAAATTCCAAAAGCTTATCCTACAAGAAAGGTGGAATGATATGGATCCAGGAGCCCCAGGAGAATGGTCCTAGCAAAGCCTGCTCTGGACATTGAAAATGAATCCAGTTTGTAGTGCTTTGTGAAGGTACGAAAAGAGGACCTTGTTGATGCATTTAGAATGATTCTAAAGTCCACCCCTTTCCAATAAGCCAATGAAGAGGCTAATGCCCTAGTCAAGTGAGGCTTAATTTTGGCTGAAAGACATTTACCATGGTGAAAGTGACAGAGAACAATAGCAGAGGACACCTGACATGTAATAGCTTTCTTAGAGACAGGTTGACCTTTCTTAGCCCCCTGTATAGGAGACAAACAGCTGTTCAGCATTCCTAAAGAGTTTTGTTCTGCCAAGGTAGTACCTGAGTTGCCTATGTCTATCCACGGTACATAGAATCTTATCTCCCTTGTTTTTTTGGATTAGGATAGAACACTCATACATTGCGTGATTCAAGGTAAATTCAAAAACAACTTTAGGCGTGAATGATAGTTTACTACATAGCACAAGCCTGTCCTTGCTGGGTACATGAAACATCCTAGAGATCTTATGCATTAATTTGTGTCTATCAGCAAACTGTCTGAGAGTCTGTACTACACAGAATCCAAACACTAATTCAGAAGTTAAAGGTGCATTCAACCTTTTGGTTTGTAAATCATCAGAAAAGTTCTGACTGGGGGGGGGGGCGACCAAGATGAGCACTGAATAACAGCAATTTCTCTCTGCCTTTACAGAATATTTGTGACAGGATTTTTTGAATTTATCTATCCTAATTTTGTTTTTGTTTTTTTATATATTTGGAATTTACTAATCATCCTTTAGGATAGTATATAAAAATTTTTGTAACTTTTTTATTTTTTCCTGTCAAAAAGTTCGAGACAAAATATTTTGACTTCAGACTACAGAATGAACTACTCCAAATCTACACTTCAGCTATTAAGAAGGAACTTCAATCACTATTATCTAATATTCAAGAACTTACAACAAAAATTGATAGAATGGATGTAAACCTGGACAATTTCAAAGAAAAATGTTCACAACAAATGGAACTGTTACACGAAGACCTTAAGCAACAAAAGAGACAGATTACTGATATAGAGACTTCACTGAATGATATGGACACTAGATTTCAAGAAGATGAGCATATATAGACTTTCTCTTAAAACAAAATACTCTTTTACAAACAGAAATTGATGATCTAGAGAATATATAAAGAAGAAACAATGTTGAAGAAGGTAATATGGAAAAATTCTTAACTTCTTGGCTTCCTGAGGTACTGCAGCATACTGAAGCTCTCTCATATGGGATAGAGAGAGCCCACAGGTCTTTGGCTCCTACAAAAAAAGGTAAATCCAATTCTACTAAATCTGTTATAGTGACGTTTTTATCATATCACAACAAGGTGATAGTGTTAAGGACTGCGTGGGCTAAACTCCTATTAAATATAAAGAAAATGTCATATGGTTTGATAATGATTACTCATC